>NW_019231604.1:0-2845 GCF_002742605.1 Olea europaea var. sylvestris
TTTTTGTCAAATATGATTTGAAACGCGCCAATGAACAAAATCCAGATGAAACTTTAGTCAAATTTGATTGGAAACGCGCCAACAAATCAAACTCACGTGAAATTTTAGTCAAATTTTATTAGAAACGTACCAATAACTAGACCCGTGTGAAATTTTTGTTAAATTTGATAAAAAGACGTGCCAACGAACAAAACTCAGGTGAAATTTTAGTCAAATTCGACTTCAAATGCACCAATGAACTAAACCTAGGTGAAATTTTAGTTAAATTTGATTGGAAACAAGCCAATGGACAAAACCTAGTTGAATTTTTTGTCAAATTTGATTGTAAGTGCTCCGATGAACTCAATCCATGTGAAATTTTAGTCAAATTTGATTGGAAACGCACAAATGAACAAAATCCAGATGAAATTTTACACAAATTTGATTGAAAATGCTCCATTTAACAAAATTCAGATGAAATTGCAATCATATTTGATTTGAAACACGACAATAAACAAAATTCAGACGAAATTTTAGTTAAATTTAATTGGAAACTTGCCAATGAACTAAATTCGAGTAAAATTTCAGTCAAATTTGATTGGAAACAAGCGAATGAAGAAAAATCCATGTGAAAGTTTAGTCAAATTTGATTGGAAATGCGCCAATGAACTAAACCCATGAGAAATTTTAGTCGAATTTGATTGGAAAAACAACAATGAACAAAATTCAGAAAAAAATCTTAGCCAAATTTGATTGAAAATACGCCAATGAACTAAACTCAAGTGATTTTTTTTTCAAATTGGATTGGAAACACGCAAATGAACAGAACCGGGGTGAAATTTTAGTCAAATTTGATTGGAAATGCGCTAATGAACTAAATCCATGGGAAATTTTATTCTAATTTGATTGGAATCACGCCAATGAACAAAAACCAGGTGCAATTTTACTCAAATTTGATTAAAAACGTACAAATGAACTAAAAACTAGGTGCAATTTTACTCAAATTTGATTAAAAACGTACAAATGAACTAAAAACTAGGTGCAATTTTACTCAAATTTGATTGGAAACACGCTAATGAACAAAATCCAAGTGAAATTTTGGTCAAATTTGATTGGAAACGCGCCAATGAACTAAACCCATGGGAAATCTTATTCTAATTCGATTGGAAACAGGCAATGAACAAAACTCAGGGGCAATTTTAATCAAATTTGATTGGACACGCGCCAATGAACTAAACCCATGTGAAATTAGTCAAATTCGACTGGGAACACATCAATGATTGAAATTCAGATGAAATTTTTCTCAAATTTGATTGAAAACGTGTCAATGAACCGTACTCATGTGAAGTTTTAGTCAAATATTATTGGAAATGCGCAAAACAACATAATTCTGGGGAAATTTTAGTCAAATTTGACTGAAAACTTGCCAATGAATTCAATCCAAGTGAAATTTTAGTCAAATTTCAAATTTGATTGGAAGAGCACCAATGATCAATATTTAGATGAAATTTTACTCAAATTTGATTGAAAATGAGCCATTTAGTGAAACTCAGATTAAATTGTAGTCATATTTTATTTGAAGCATGACAATGAACGAAATTCAGATGAAAATTTTAGTCAAATTTGATTGGAAATGCCCCAACAAACTAAATTCAAGTTAAATTATAATCAAATTTGATTGGAAACGAGCTAACGAAGAAAACCCATGTGAAATTTTTGTCAAATATGATTGGAAACGCGCCAATGAACAAAACCCAGATGAAACTTTAGTCAAATTTGATTGGAAATGCGCCAATGAATCAAACTCACGTGAATTTTTAGTCAAATTTTATTGGAAACGCACCAATAACTAGACCTGCATGAAATTTTTGTCAAATTTGTCAAAAAGACGTGCCAACGAACAAAATTCAGGTGAAATTTTAGTCAAATTCGACTTCATAGGCACCAATGAACTGAACCTAGGTGAAATTTTAGTCAAATTTGATTGGAAACAAGCCAATAAACAGAACCTAGTTCATTTTTTTTGTCAAATTTGATTGGAAACGCGCCGATGAACTAAACCCATGTGAAATTTTAGTCAAATTTGATTGGAAACGTACAAATGAACAAAATCCAGATGAAATTTTACTCAAATTTGATTGAAAACGTGCCATTTAACAATGTTCAGATGGAATTGTAGTCATATTTGATTTGAAGCGCGACAATAAACAAAGTCTAGATGAAATTTTAGTCAAACTTGATTGGAAACCTGCCAATGAACTAAATTCGAGTAAAATTTTAGTCAAATTTGATTGAAAACAAGCCACTGAAGAAAAACCTAGGTGAAATTTTAGTCAAATTTGATTGGAAACGTGCCAATAAACTAAACCCATGTGAAATTTGAGTCAAATTTGATTGAAAAGGCAACAATGAACAAAATCTAGATAAATTTTTAGTTAAATTTGATTGAAAACGCGTCAATGAACTAAACTCAAGTGAAATTTTACTCAAATTTGATTGGAAACACGCCAATGAACAAAACTCAGGTGAAATTTTAGTCAAATTTGATTTGAAACGTGCTAATGAACTAAACCCATGGGAAATTTTATTCAAATTTGATTGGAAACAGGCCAATGAACAAAAATCAGGTGCGATTTTACTCAAATTTGATTGGAAACACGCCAATGAACTAAATTCAAGTGAAATTTTAGTCAAATTTGATTGGAAACACGCCAATGAACAAAACCCAGGTGAAATTTTAGTTAAATTTGATTAAAAACGCTCCAATGAACTAAACCCGTGGGAAATTTTATTATAATTTGATTGGAAACAGGCCAATGAACAAAAACAAGGTGCAATTTTACTCAATTTTGATTGGAAACGCGCC
>NW_019231605.1:0-2845 GCF_002742605.1 Olea europaea var. sylvestris
AGAGGAAATACAAATGCTTTGACAAGTGGGGGAAAAAACAAAATCAAATATATAAAGAAATCAGGATTCAGGCCATCTGCAAAATGGAATTCAAAATTCATAATGATGATGATAATAATAATCCAAGAATGTCATTAAAAAGAAGAATTAAGCCACCGAGATATTAGAATTTCCTGCTATGATAGTCTTAACAAAGCACTGAGCTGATCCAAAGAAGTGTCTTGCACTCTCAATGAGACCTAGTGACAATGTTGAATATGCACAGCTTAGCATTAAACATTTATTTCTATAATTCCCAGCTAGGTAGGCCCTAATCCATTCTTACAATAGCAGAACAATAATAAACAGAGTGAAGATCCGAAAACAAAGAAAGCAAACACACAATTTATAGTTGTTCACTCTTAACATAAGTGGACACTGCGAGTTTTCACTATATTTTCTTACAAATTAGTGTACAATATGATTAAGCTCTACACTCTTGGAAGACACTATACCACACTAATTATTTACGGATATTTATGACTTGATTAAATTTATCGTTCCATTACTGAGGAGTCGTCAAAGCAAAGGGACAAGGCCTATCGTTACATATGCAAACGGGTTGACCTAGACCCGAATCAAACCCGCATTGACCGCCAAATCTATTACGCTTAGAACAGTTACTCTCAAATGGTTCCCTATAATTCACACTGAAACCATGCACTAAGGCCTCCTCAAGGCAGATATTCAATCCCCCGCAGCCCTCAAAATTGGAACAGAAATACTCATATTACAGTATATAATCCTCAATATTGGGTCATTTGGCACTCGCCCGATTAAATAATAAGCATTGATAAAATTAACATCACTCAAATTGCAGTTGAAAAGATTGTGAGGTCTCAAGGACATGGAGAATGAATTGCATCCATAGATTAAATTGAGAACTTCATTTTCCATCCCTTCATCGTAGAATTACGAAATTCAGAAGGGGAGGTGGTGTTGTGAAGGTCTGAACGGGACAGAATCATGGTTTACTGAGTTTGGTCGAGTTGAAGGACTCGGTAGGTGACCGAGTTGCTGGTGAACTCTGTGTTGGAGTTATCCCGGCATGTCAGCATGAACTCAGGAGGCCAAAGTGGGAGTGCCAGTCTCCGCCAATGAATGGGTATGTGATGTCGCGGATAGTGCCGCATGAAAAGGTTCGGTTACAGTTGGCATAACAGGTGGTGGTGGAGAACTGGAGGGTGGCGCAGTGGCGTCTTGGGAATACGCCGCCCCTAGAATGGTGGCTATGACTATGATGACGAGAGATGGAGCGAGACGCAAAGTTTGAACCTTGAACGTTCAAAGCTTTTCTTTTTCTTTTTCATTTTTCAAAACTGCCTTTGGTTGACTAAGGTACTTTTTGGGGAGGCTAATGAAAAAATTATGAAAATGATTAAAAAGTAATTGTCAAATAAATGACGATCATTAAAAAGAAATTTTATTTTATTATTATTATTATTATTATTATTATTTTTTTGGAGAAAATAAGTCTTAAAATAGTAATTATTTTGAAGAATACATGATTAAAAAGTAGAAAAATATTTTTTATTTATGTTCAAAATATTATATTTTATTATGAGAATGTAATTAAAAATGAACTTATAAAAAAATAAATTTTATTTCAATAGTCGACATGGATATTGTGTTAATTAATGTCTAATTTTATGTTAATTTTTTAAATTTTATTTTATTGCCCACAATTTGTGACATAAGGACAAGATTAGGTATCGAATTAGCAAGAATTGAATTATTAATAAAAAGTTGTCCATTATTTATAGTTACGAAATATTTGGTAGAGACGTAGTGTAATACAGATTTTCTATTTTTGCTTTTTAAATTCAATTTTCAATCGACTTTTTAATCTCACATTATTTAAAAAATTATTCTAAAAATTACACATCAAATACGCCTTTAAAATGAAATTGAAAATAGAGAAATAAATTGTGAGATTTTTTTTCTTTAAAAAAAATAAAATGCGAAGCCGAGTAGATAACAGTTGGAGCATACCGTTCCCAGTTGGAGCATCGTTGCAGGTTAGTGCAGAAGTTCTATTAGCACAATAACAGGCAAATGAGCCAGACTCCCGATTAGTCCCGCACAGCCCACCTGACCCGATGCAATCCAGGCAAATCCTATTATTCGCCTCCCACTGCAACGAGAACCCACTGGCAAAAGCATCCTGAAGAAGACGAGGAACTGAGGCAGTTGGAAGTGCCAACAAACTCTGATTGATGAGAACGTTTATACTACTGTTACATCTGATAGTACTACCAGGATCAGTAACTTCCCCCATCGCGTAGAAACTTTCAGTATTGGTTCCGTTCACATCGCAACTGAACTGGTTAGGGAGCTGTGTAGGCTGTCCGTTAGAGGAGCAACCGTAGTATATAGTAACGTTTCTGTAATCAGGAGAAGGCGTAAAGAGGTTTAAATTTAAGGTGGTGTTATAAAGAAAACTGGGACAAGTGGTGTTCCATAAATCCTCTCTAGCAACCTGGATAGTCTGTGTGGTGTTATTGATTTCCAGGACGCGATATTGCGTTGACGAGATATTAAGAAACGCGACATCGCCTTGGCAATTCAGCTGGAAGTCTGATAAACCGCAATAATCCGGCCTAGTCCCTCCCCAGAAAGGATAAGTAATGTTTTGGATGTCGCCACATCGATATGGTGCACCACAGGTTACATATTCCTCCCCTCCATTTTGACACAAGGAACCCGGGACGTAAAGGATTAAAACGAGGCTTATGAGGTGAAGAAAATATCTCTGGTTGAGTTCCAGATGCATTTTTTACAGAGAGATGGGAGATTCTACAGAAAA
>NW_019231606.1:0-2099 GCF_002742605.1 Olea europaea var. sylvestris
AACATTTTCTAGAGAAAAAACTTAAATTGGTATGTTTTTAGTGTTGTCTAATCTTGTTCGTTAGTGATTATAAACGATTTTGTGTGGGTGTGAATCTTCCTAGTTGCTTACCATCTTTAGGGTTGACCCACATCTCCATTTTTTTTCCAAATCAACACAATTCGTGACAACTGTATGATTTGTTTTATTTGACACAAAACTTGGGGCGGCTCCTATATATATCCATCCCTTCTATGGACAAATGTCATAATTTATACTTGTCTCACCCTATTTCTTCGTTTGTCATCAAGATTTATCCTTAACTTTACCTTGAAATTTAGAGAAATGGATAGAAATTCCATAGATATTGAAAGTACAACTAGTGATAATTCTATGTCGATTGCACCAATGTCCACGTTAACGTTGCCGGTGACTATGTCACTAGAATGTTTGTGTCGTGTCGGAAGTGGCACGAGTGTGATAATGGATGCCGAAATCGGAGCCGATACAGAGTCCGGCCGGAAGCTCCCATCTTCGAGGTTCAAAGGTGTAGTCCCTCAGCCTAATGGTAGGTGGGGGGCACAAATCTATGAAAAGCACCAAAGAGTTTGGTTAGGCACTTTCAGTGAAGAAGAAGAGGCTGCGAGAGCGTACGATATCGCGGCACAACGTTTTCGCGGGGGGGATGCCGTGACCAACTTGAAACCATTGTCTCAAACTAAGGAAGACGAAATAGAATCTATCTTCTTGAACGCACATTCCAAGGCTGAGATTGTAGACATGCTTCGTAAACATACATACAGCGACGAGCTCGAGCAAAGCAAGAAAAGAAATTTCGGTGGCATAGACGAGAATGGGAACCGGGCTGCCGGGCTTTTCACCTCATTTGATGCTGATAGATCCCAAAGATCCCGAGAACAGCTATTCGAGAAGACCGTAACGCCTAGCGATGTTGGGAAGCTAAACCGGCTGGTTATACCTAAGCAACATGCAGAAAAACACTTCCCTTTGCAAAGTGAAAACAATTCCAAAGGTTTCTTGTTGAATTTTGAAGATATGGGCGGAAAAGTGTGGAGATTTCGATATTCGTATTGGAATAGTAGCCAAAGCTACGTGCTAACAAAGGGATGGAGTAGGTTTGTGAGGGAAAAGGGCTTGAAGGCAGGTGACATTGTGAGTTTTCAGCGTTCGACCGGACTGGATAAGCAGCTCTATATCGATTCAAAGGCGTGGAATGGACCGATTGCTGGGATATCGAGCCAGCCAGTTCCAATGGTAAGACTATTTGGAGTGAACATATTCGAGGTACCAAGTAATGGTAGTTGCTACGGTGAAAAGAGGTTTAGAGAAATGGATGTTTTGACGTTAGAGTGCAGCAGCAAGAAACAAAGGGTTATCAATGCCTTGTAACACGTCTTGTTCAATGTTTTTTGATGAATTTTTCTTTTGATTTTACTTGGTAGAGCTGTAGATGTTGCAAGTTGCAGAAGTTCAATTGTATAGTATTAGACAAAAAGCTGGAAAGTGCTGAGAATTTGGTAAAGGAAAATGGAATTTCTGATGTCTACCCTTTTTTTCTTTTTCAAAATTTTGCACCTGTCTAATTTTACTTTTTTAATCACTATAATCCAACTGTGAAAATCTTGGTATCTGAATTATTTGGTGCATGATTCATTCTGGAAATCTGGTTTTGCATAAAGATTCATGAACTGATTTCATAAAGAATTATGAATACATGGAATCTTAAAAATCTTGAAAGTCTCTGGAAATCACTCCCCTTTTCATTATTCTAAATGATTTTTATCTGTATTTTGACAAATAGAATTCATATATACTATAAAAGAATAATACAGAGAAAATATATATATCAATATACTGCACTGATATTCGATGCATATAACTTGTCAATAAACTCCGACCCTCATTTATGTGTATTTGATGTCAACTATAAAATGAAAAACAGATGAAGTTATCTGCTTAGTATATTATCTATACCATATTATAACATCTTTGTTTAGTTATAGTCACAAATTGAATCTCAAGAGATTATATATTGGACCATAAACTTGTTTTTTGATTAGCAAAAGGATTTCATGCCTTTTTTTTTTTTTTTTTTTGTG
>NW_019231606.1:20173-23965 GCF_002742605.1 Olea europaea var. sylvestris
GATCTGGAGCCTTGTGATGCGAGGTATAATAATAGTCTTTGTATGATTATTCATATAAGGAGTGGACTTTTAAATTGAGGTGTAGTTGCTGGACAGTGGTGTTCTTTATACAATTAAAGTGGCTTCATGTTTTTTTAAAGAAAAATAATGTTAGCTCAATAGTCCTAGAAGTCCATGATGGAGAAGAAATGATGTTCGCAAACCTGGTTGAAGCCTGTGTTAAGGCTGATATGCATGAAGGCGAGGCCCTTGCTAAGAAGGCGAGCCAGTTGATGTAGCTGAAACCTGTGCTAAAGTTGAAAAGCATAAAGACAAGACCCATGCTAACAGAGCAAGCCTTTAATGTAATTAAAGCCTATGCTAAGGCTAAAATGCATGAAGGTGAGTCATTTGCAAAGAGGGCATGCCTGCTGATTTAGTTAGGACATTAATAGGATGCGTACTACGATAATTTGAAAATTTCTTCTATTTCTAAGATATGATAGCGAAGCAGTGTGATACGCGTATTTCATGCGAATTAACTATGCAGTGATGGTGATCTGTTACAACTTGTAGAGATAACACGGTCTGTAGGTGCGTGGTGAACACGCGATGATCTGGATTGTTCATTTAAATTTTAGTAGATGCCTTTTGGTTTTAACGTGTTAGATGAGGGTACATGTGTATGCTTGATATTTTAGTGAAACTCGCTCCAACGGTAGAGCTTCATCTTGGTTGCTTATAAAGGAGAGACTTAGCCAACTGTTACATTTTTACTTTGCAAAAAATCCTCAAATACTTGAAAGATAATTTGCATTACTCGACAATCTTTGCAACTTTGCAAAGAGTAACCAGATTTCGATCTAATGTGTTTTGTTGTTTACATAAGTAGCCTAGAAACTTATTAGATGGCCTCTTCTTCAAAACCAAACATAAGGGAGTCTTCTGAGAAAGTTGACATGGCAGTAATATGCGTCGAGGCTGATTTAACTCTATTAATTCTCACTGAGAGGATTATGGAGGAGATGGGGGTCCGCATAGTGCATGATGATGTAGCAAGGTCCTATAGATCACAGTGTGAGGTGGGGGCCTTGCTGTGGCTGACCTGCAGAGAGAAGAACAAATTAGAGACCTTTTGGGAGTGGTATAAGATCTTGGACAAAATTGAAATGTTTGTTTTGACCTCTGACGAACAAGCCTTTAGTGTTGGGATGATGTTACCTTTACACCCTTTCTTTATATATATACTTAGGCAATATAACTTAGCTCCTAGTTACGTCCAAATTCATATAGCCAATTGGCAGGGCCTTTTTTCTTTGGAAGGAGGTCACTTTTGGTAACGACATGCCTCCCCATGTCTTTCAGAGCCTCTTCCAATCCCAAACATTTAGTAGGAGAGAACTTTAAGGGATGATATTGTATGAACCAATGGGGTTTGTATTTACCCTTCATTTGTGGTATTTTGACCTCGATAAAGAGCTAGAAGTCATCTTAGTTCTGGGTAAAGGGGTCATTGGGAACAATGGAGGGTGATAAGGTCCTAGAGATAACCGTGTCGACCCAGTATTGTGAGTATAATGAGTTTTTATTTGAAAAGAGCCTCTATTTTTGCCACTTCTTAGTTAACTATTTTATTGAATTATCTTTTATGCTGCTACAGTTGACCGTTTTGAGCTTGAGACATTAAGTAGGTTATTGTTAAAGCCATCTATGAACTGCCCATTGAGAAGAGGTCGTTCAAGAATGTGGTAGGAAAGTGAGCCCTTTTTATAACCCACTCACTAATGCCAAGAAAGGTAAGGAGTCTTGTCATCCTTGTACATTTTCTTCTCAATTTTTAGCAAGTGTTAACGCCTCATCCTTTTTACAGAGCAACATGATAACAAGGACTATATCAAATCGGACATGTTCTTAATGAAGCGCTTGGGAGAGGTTAAGAAGAAAAAACCTCTGAGTCCAGCTCCTCCACATATAAACATCAGAGGGACGAATCTTCCCATTTGTCTAAGCTAAATTTTCCTCCTTCCCTAGAGAGAAAGGGTAATAAGAAGGGCAATGAAAAGGTCGAGCGTTTAAGAGGAGACGACTAAAAAAATGGAAATGGACTATGACATGGAATATTTAACTTCTTTTCATTTCGAAACATCAGATGTTTGTTGATGAATGGTTGAAGAAGCCCATTATGGTAGACCCCATCTCCTCCATCAAAATACTAGATGCAGAAGAGCAAAATGAGGAGGAAGGTCGTCTTATAAAGAGGAAAAAAGGAGTAAAGATATCAGTGAATGAAGGACTTCTGAAGGGAAAGCCCAAAAATTCTTGGGAGACATATCTGATGAGATCGTCCCGATGGTATTAGACATGCATCCCACCGAGGTCTAGGCAGATACGAGAATTCACCACAAGTGTTAGATTAACAAGTATTTTTCGTATGTTGAGACTTGTAACTCGGTTGATATTGTGGAGGCTGGCCTTATTTGCAAGCTCGCTCACAAGGTTTATTTCTGAATGCCTAAATGGATATGAGGAGACTTCAAAGGTTTGATAAAGATTTTTTTTTTCAAAAGGCAGTTGATACGAAAGTTGAAGCAAAGAGGCTAAAGGCTGAGGCCTATACTACTAATGAGGTAATTAAAGCCTTTTGTTAGACATTATGTTGTCAAACGACCTCCCGGGCGATGATGAGAACCAATTTTATCAGTCGACATGAATGACTGAACGATAATTCAACATCGAATAATGGATGAACCGACCAAACGTTGCTTTACCTATTGGACGGCTAATACTCTTTATGGCTTGTTGATTTCTTCCATTGGAAGTTAACCCTAGTCGAGCCTACTTACCATATCCCGACTTACCTTATGTTGGCCACTTGACTTACTATATATATTGGTATTTTTGCCTTTGTTGGTCCCGTCCAATGTTGAAGCCGTGAGAAGGAGACTACCGTGTTCTACCATGTCTTTCTGCCTTCATCTTCTTCGTGATTCCTTCTCCACCCCAATTGCTTGAGTCTTGGTGAACCTTACCTGAGTGGTATCCATCCTAAGTGAGTGGATTAAATCAACAAAGCAAAGGAGGAGAGCAACCAAAGAGGTAGAGGCGCCGGCGGTATGGGTTCTTCCAAAATTGATGTTGAATTCGGTTTTAATGGTTAACTGAGCCCGGGAATCAGCGTGAGCAGCAAGAGGAAGGTCCTAACATCTGGTATCAGAGCTTGGGTGGCAAAAAACGGCTCAAAATCGGCTGATTTTCGCACTTTCAACTTAGAACCCGAATCTGAAAATTTGCAATTACTCACAAACCAGAGCTCGGTTGGACAAACGGAGGCCATACCCATCATCAGCAGGCCGAGGCGCTTCGGGATAGGCGGCGCGTGGGCCGCCGGCGGTGGCACGTGGGCGGCGCGTGGGCAGTTTTCCGACGACGCAGTCTTCAGGTGACGCAGTCTTCAGGTAACTTGTTTGTTTCGATCTCCTGAACGCGCTGATATACTTTGTTTTGTGTGTCAGGTTACACAGAAAAAGTTGGACGATTTTGCCCTTTGGTACGACGCCGATTGAAATTCAACAGCAAGCTCGTTTTTCTCCACTTTACGGACTCAGATAGGTCCGCTCTGATAAATTGGCTTAATCCATTTAAATTCAGCAATAGCAAGATCATCGTGTGGGGTGATCGTTAGGTTTTGGGGTTACCGTGAAGGGATAACCATTGCGTGTGCTAGAATTAAGATTACTTGTGTTAATTAAGTATTTGTTCTTTTAATTTAAGTGCTTGTTATTCCTTGGTGGACGTAGCATTTAGGTTCATTAT
>NW_019231606.1:26046-29231 GCF_002742605.1 Olea europaea var. sylvestris
CACAGAAGCAATTAAAGAGGCTCTATGGCTTAGAGGTCTACTTCATGAACTGAGTGTCTTGAATGAGTATGTGGTTGTGTATTATGATAGTCAATCATCCATACATTTGCGTAAGAATCCTATCTTTCACGAACGCACTAAACATATCGATGTTAGGTTACACTTCATTAGGAATATAATATCACAAGAAGTAGTAAGACTTGAAAAAATTCACACACAGTACAATCCTTCAGATATGGGCATGAAAGTGCTACCACTGGTAAAGTTTAGAAGTTGCAAAGAGCTTCTAAACATCGGTACAGGTAAATGATTTCAATTTTATCGGTTTTTCTGTTAGAGGTGTCACTAATGGAAAAATGTTTTTCTTTGCAGGTCCTTTTGACACCAAGGTGAAGGTTGTTAGACATTATGTTGTCAAACGACCTCCTGGGCGATGATGAGAACCAATTTTATCAGTCGACATGAATGACTGAACGATAATTCAACATCGAATAATGGATGAACCGACCAAACGTTGCTTTACCTATTGGACGGCTAATACTCTTTGTGGCTTGTTGATTTCTTCCATTGGAAGTTAACCCTAGTCGAGCCTACTTACCATATCCCGACTTACCTTATGTTGGCCACTTGACTTACTATATATATTGGTGTTTTTGCCTTTGTTGGTCCCGTCCAATGTTGAAGCCGTGAGAAGGAGACTGCCGTGTTCTACCATGTCTTTCTGCCTTCATCTTCTTCGTGATTCCTTCTCCACCCCAATTGCTTGAGTCTTGGTGAACCTTACCTGAGTGGTATCCATCCTAAGTGAGTGGATTAAATCAACAAAGCAAAGGAGGAGAGCAACCAAAGAGGTAGAGGCGCAGGCGGTATGGGTTCTTCCAAAATTGATGTTGAATTCGGTTTTAATGGTTAACTGAGCCCGGGAATCAGCGTGAGCAGCAAGAGGAAGGTCCTAACACCTTTAAAGTAAAGCATACTGAAGTGGAGTCGAGGATTGGACACTTTGTAACCGAAAGTGAAAAAATGAAGAAAAGTCCATCTTTGCAAAGTTGAGATGAATGCTTTGACGAAGCGAGTTGAAAACTCTGACAACTTGCAGAAGATAGCTTCGTTAGCCTTGGAGGTGACAAACAAAGAGAATGGAGCACTGAAGTTCGAAGTAGGTGAGTTTGAATACTGAGGTTGTTAGTCTGAAGCAACAGTTGGGCGGGGCAAGGAAGGCAGCTGTGAACAAGTACTTAGGGCATTTTCATGAAACGGCCGAGTATGATGGCCTCAGTTTATACTAAGGTCGTTCACATACGACGAGGTCATTGAAAGAATGACTAAGATGCATCCCTAAGTGGATTTGGCCACGATAAGGAGAAACTCTTAGAAGAACCATCTACTTCTGCAGATGATACTGTTGAAGATTAAGTTCAAGACTTTGAGGAGGGCCGCTGTAGCCTCGGCATAATGATGTCGCTTCATAAAATTTGGCTCTCCTTTCTCTTTTCTAGGCCTCTGCTTTGTATGCTTTTAATCTCTTGTAATCAGCTCATTTTTATGTATACAAAAAACCTTTTCTATGCAATTGTTTTTCCTTTTCGAATTTGTGTAAGTTTTGAAGTCTCGATGGATAATACAAACTGATACTATAATACTCCAACCTTAATGGTTTAATAATCTGAACTGGTTAATCGTAACAATATGTATTGGTTCTTCAAATCAAAATGAAGTGATGACTTGGAATAATCCTAGAATAACTTCTTCAATTTAATTGGGCTACCGTCTGGTTATTTATATATATTTGAAATGGGTTGTCCCTCAAATTGATCTTCACATGGGCTTGCCATAATTACTTGAAAGAAAATTTCTAAGTATAAAGGATTCTTTATTAATGTATAATCTGACCTTTATCAAAAATAACCATGCCTTTAGAATTGTCGGTTCGCTCTCAAGGGTCGTCGAGAATTTAAAATTATATGACCTCTTCTATGAAGGACTTTTCATAGGATTATTTTAAATTCCTTTGTGAGTTGGTGACTCTTTCGTACAAAGGCTTCTTCCATGATATTTGGTTCATCCATGGAAGCGGTTTGCCTTGTAGGTTCCGGGGTTAGCCCTATAAGGGTGTTTTGTAACATTCTTTCCAAAGCTGATTTTGTTCTTTACATGGGTTGACTCTTCACCAAGACTTTTCCATGATGTTTGAACCATCCATGGAAGGAATTTTCCTCATAGGTTTCATATAAGGATGCTTTATACATTTCATTCCGAGGTAAATGCTGTTCATTACCAGGGGTGGTTCTTCTATACAAAGATTTCTTCCATGTTATTTGATCCATCCATGAAAATAATTTGCCTCGTAGGTTTCAAGTTCGGCCCTATAAAGGTGCTTCATATATTTCCTTTTGAGGTCGATGCTGTTCTTTGCAAGGGAATGACTATACGTTTATCCCTTGTAGTAAAGTTGTCGTTTACTTGACTCACCACCAGTTGTAATTCGTCATTAACCACTAGTATTTTCACTTGCATCTCTCTAGATAATCTAAGGTCTACCAGCGATGCCTTATATTTTGCTGCATTATTGGAGGCTTTAAATCTAAATCTCACCTAACAATTGTGCTTATAACCTTTTGGACTAACTAATACCACTCCTGTCCTACACATATCTCTCTGAAGAACCATCGATAAAAAGGTTCACGTGAGTGGCTCTGCTGGTTATATCACCATTTCAACATCTGGAGTGTTGGGAAACTCTGTTATGAGTCTACAAGTGCTTGGCATTTCACAAGGGCTCTTGGCTTGTATACAATGTCAAAATCAACTAGCTCCACATCTTATTTGAGTAATCTCATTGAGGTATCAGTTTCGGAGCACCTGGTTGAGTGGAAATTTGGTTAGCGCTTGTATGCTATGTGCTTAAAATTATGGCCTCAACATTTTGGAAGCATTAACCAAGGAGAGTACGAACTTCTCTATATTAGTGTAACAAGTTTTTGCTAAAAAAAGAGCCTTGCCTACATAATAAATATGTGACTGCATGTTACCTTTTTCTTTCATAAGTACGTATCTTATAGCCTACATAATGATTCTTCTTATTTGGGCTTTGAGAGGAGAGAGCTTGTCCAAAATGCTTCTTTAGCACTTGGAAGCCTCATCACATCCCTTGTTCTATTGGAACCTTTTTCTTCCCGTAAGAA
>NW_019231606.1:32764-47143 GCF_002742605.1 Olea europaea var. sylvestris
GTTATTAAATGCATGTTTTTTATATGAATTCGAACTACAAATAAGACCAGGTCATGTTAAGCATAGATTTGACATTTTTTTTTGTAAAAAGATATTAAATAAAATTTGATTATTGATTTCCATTAACATTAGGAATATAATACTACTTTTTATGGATCGAGAATTGGAAATAACGCGCATAGAAGGATTCAAAAATCAAATACATTCATCACATATTTGCTAAAAAGTACTCTTAATTATTTTCTTATTGAAAATTAGATTAGAAAATCAAAACAAATCTCTTTGATATTTATGGAAATCGATAATAACTGGTAGATGAAAACCAAACATTATTCCTCAGGGGACGTAACTCTAAACTCTCTTAATCTATTACTTGTTAATGATTTTGTATGCTTGTAGGATTTTATGGAACAAGTTTTTGACACTATTGTCGAGGATCAACAATTTTAATTTTTGGTAGTTAGTTTATATTAGAGTTGAAATTTTATTTTTATTTTTATTTTATTTTGTTTGTTTTAGGCTATCCATATCACTATCTAATTTCTTTTTGTTTCACTTCTTTTATGTTGTCAACAGTTTATGCAAGATTACGAAGAAATCACACTCCTACCATTGGATCCCGAGAATAAAAGAACCTTCAAATAACGTAGAAAAGAACAAAGAGAAACAAGGGCAATGGCTGAAAACCAGGACCAAAATCAGATTTAATAGCTACCATTAGCTCTACAAATACTTATTGCCAACGAGGGCCTAATATTAGTAAGGGATTATGTAAATTTAATTTCTGCAATAGTAGTACCTTATATCATTTACCTACCCTTTTGATAGGTTGATTTCCACATTCGACCAAATGTCGTCAATCTCTTCCAGAATTTCATGACATCAACTTCTTCGAAAAAGCTACCGAAAATCCCGATGAGCATATTCAGGCTTTTCTCATGTTGCACGAAGTTGTTAGTTATGAAAGAATGTCAGCAGCTGCATTTTGAATGCGCTTATTCCCTCACACAATGAAGGATGGCATAAAAGCATGACTCTATTCATTACCTATCAAAAGTATCGTGTGGTGGAATAAATTTCTACAAAAATTCACCATGAAGTTTTTCCCACCATCTCGAGTCTATCAAATTCAAAATAAATTTCATATTTTTAAATAGAAGGATCTCAAGGCATATCCAGAAGCATAGAAGATGTTCAAGAACTTGTTTAGGAAGTGTACAAATCTTGACATTCCTAAACAGGCGCAAGTATATCTATTCTATTATAGACTAAGCCCAGAATTTTGTAACATGGAAGTTACTTCAGCTGATGGTTCAGTTATGAAGATGGAAATAGATGATGCCTACCAGCTATATGAGAGGATTGTTGAATGTCAGGCTAATTGGCTGACCGAGAGGGACTTCCCAAAGAAACCAGCGGGTATTTATAATATAGATATAGTGACAACGTTAGCAGAGCAAATGGAAGTGATAATGAACAGTTTGACAACTTATCCTAGTTTGCTAACATGGTACATCGACCAGAACCAATTTACACATGTTGTGGGGTAGATCATATTTCTGCCAGTTGCTCTCTAGCTTTCACTCGCATGGTTCAGCTTGCAGAAGTAAAATGTGCACAAACTTTCTAGAGACAACAAAACAATCCCCACTCCAACAACTATTATCTGGGTTTGAACAAGTATCCCAACTTTTTGTGGGTTAATAATTAGGGTCAGGGATATTTGATGTAGGACAATTCACCAAAAATGCTGCAACAACAAGAGAAGAGGTCGTCCTTGGAGGATCTACTTGTTAAGTAAATCACCAAGACTGAGACTACAATCTAGAATTAATAGGCTTCTATCTAAAACTTAGAAAGTTGGATAGGGTAGATGGCAGCTGCATTAGCCAACCAACAATGGGGTATATTGTCTAGCGGTATAGAGAAACATCACTAGGAGTAAATACTGGCTATCAGATCTACAGAGAATTATATGGACTACTCGCCAGCGATCAAATTTGCTCCTTGTAAATGATATTATGTTCCATCTATTTCATTTCCTTTAAGTCTACAAAGGCAGCCAAAAGAGAGACAGGTTCAAGCCATCACAACTAGAAGTGGTGTTCAGCTGCCAAAGATTAGTTCAAGAAAGGAATAAACTAAATGTAATCAGGTACTTACCATAGGCGAGAAACAAATGAAGGAGTCCGAACCATCAACAGAAAATGAACAACAAAAGCTTTCAGAATGTCCACAAGTTAAGGCAACCATTCTTGCCACCTCTAGTGTTGTTTCCTCAAAGATTTCAAAACACTATGTTGGAGGGATAGTTCACAACATTCATGGAAATCATAAAAAAGCTGCATGCTAACATTCCTTTCATCGATGCAATCCTTCAAATCCCAAACTATTCCAAGTTTCTAAAGAAGATGTTGACTAAGAAGAGAAAGCTACCCAAGCATGAAGCAATGGCCTTAACTAAAGAGTGCAGTGCAGTGTAGGTTCTCGTCTAAATTGTAAAATCTAGAGAGTTTTAATTTACTTGCTCTACAAGTAATTTAAAAATGAAACAGTGGCCTTTATGTGCGTACTTATACTTTAACATATTGAGGACAATGTCTACTTACAGTTTGGGAGGTAGAAAAATATCGAGTTTTGTTTTTGTGTGTTGTTGTGTGTGCTTTATTACGATAAATATACAAAAAAAAAAAAATGAGAAATTTTTTTTAAAAATTGAAAAATTTTAAAAATTTCGAAAAAAATATTTTCTTATTTTAGTCTAGTGCTTGTTCCAGTTAGATGGCCTGGTCGACAATGATGAAACTATTTGAGATCATGTATTGAATTATGTACAGTGAATAGGTTGCATTCTTAGATTGATTGATACTTTTTATGTGAAACTTGATATTGTTGGTGCAGGTAAATTGATTTTGACATTATGAAGGATTGAATTAATTTATATATTGACATGTTGAATTAGTGGACCTTAGGTGCTAAATCCAAACCATTAAATTATGCATCATTTGACCAATTTAGTATAATTCGGGGGTGATTTTACTATTGTAAGGAGATATGAATGTGCAAGAGGATTTCATGTATGAATAATTTTATATGAATTATCTAAGATCAATGGGATAAAATTAGGCAAAAAGTCTTAAGTTAGAGGTTTATTATTTTGAATGAATGTTTAATCAGTGATATTGCACCAATCAATGCAAAAAATGTTCGAAAACTTCTCTTCGTAGCTTTTCTGACTCGAATTATTAAGTCTGTAAGAGTGTCTAAAATGTGTTACCCTAAAGCCATCCGACTTGAAAGTTATTGGCCAAAAGCTCTAACATGGATCATTTAGAAAGTTTAATGTAAAGACTACGACAAAGAAAATATTCAGAAAAGTGGGTGCATAAAACAAAAGATGGTGCCATATGTTAAGCCCTAAACACTTGTTTTAGAAAAATCGACCTCTGATAAGAAACTACTAGCCTAGTTGAGTCTTGAAGATTGAAGCAATCAAAATAATTGGAAAATCCTTGTTTATTGAACTATTGAATTTTGATTAATGAGATCTATATAAACTAGAGAGGCGAGGATAAAAATAAAGATTCAATTTTAAATCACGCTTGAAAATTGTGAAAAGAGTAAGTTCGGGAGGCCTGTGAATCTTACAAATGATGAAAGGATAAATTTGACCAATAATGGTAAGAAATGAAACTACTTGTGAATTCATGATGTTCTACTCAATTTTTCACACACGGACACACAAAAATTAGTTTTGCAATGAAAAAGTAGATTTTGATTTTGGTAATGTAACCTTGAAGCTATTTATAGATTTAATATCATAATTCCTTCTTGAGAGAAAAAGCCAGGTTATCTAACAAAAACCTTTTGCATATTTTGTTTTAAGGTAGGTAAAAGTTTTGTTTGAAGAAAAAATAATAATAATAATAATAAAAAAATAAAAAATTAAAGTTTGGGGGATTTGATAAGTGTAAAAATGGTGAAAATGGGATAAATTGTAAGAGATCCAAATTTCAAAGACTAAAGTGCAAATACTCAAAAGTTATGTCAGATCTCACGATTAAGATTCGAGATATGATAAGGGTCAATTGAATGAGAAAAGAAGTAAAAGAGATGAAATATAATCAAAGTATTATCATACATCAATTTTCAACCGAAAAAGTTATGCTTTGAATTTTCATCCTCATATTGAGATCCATTTTTTTGGGATCGTAAATGTTTGAATTGAAACAATGTTGCGTAAAAGAATTGTATTCTTTTTAGTTATCTTTTCAATACGTTTAGGATCACCTCAATCGGATATTTAGAGAAAAAGTTATGATAAAAATATTGAAGGCTACTCGAGAATAACCAAGGTACGTGCCTAGGCCTACAGAGGAGGAGTGCACGTCCTCCTTTTCTGAGACCAGTTGAGCCTTGAAGACCACATGAGGCACATGCCTCAATTATGCCTAGGCACGTGCCTCAGTATAAAAAGAGAAAAATCCAATTTTCCTTCATTTTGTTTTGGTAACAATTCAATGCAATTTTTTTTGTTGTTTTTATATACCAAAACTCGACCAGAGCATGGAGATCCTCCATTTGTCCTAAATTTCATCACATTTGACATATTTTGGAGGTGTTGAACAAGTCTATGCATTAGTTCAAAGTGAATCATACAATAATTTTGAAAACTCATAGCCCGATTTCAAGATTTAAGCCAATAATGTGCATTTATCCTACTTGTTTTATCTTTCTTGTTTTTGGGTGATTTTTCCAATTATTCTTGTTTAATTTAATTATAAAAATATTAGGCTAAGTGTTTCAATGTATTGGACGGATGATGAACTTTATTAGTTTTTGTTTTTAATTCAAGACTCATGAGTTTAGTAATTTTTTAAATTTCTTGATTATTTATACATCTGCATTGTGCTATTTAAATGCTTGATTATCGTTTAGACAACTTGTTGTCTATTTTTATTTCTTGGATGCTCACAATAGGTAAAACACTACATATTTAACACACATGCAATAGACATTAGGAATAATATGTATGGAGTGTGCAATTGCTTGAGATAATCTTGTTATTAAGTGCATATTTTTCGTATGAATTAGGGTTAGGAATAGGATTGGGAAGCATATATTTGATATTTCTTTGAAAGGATATTAAGTAAAATTGAAATCATTAACATTAGAAAAATAATACTTCTTTTTATGGGTAAAGAATTGGAAATAACACTTATAGAGGTATGTTCATCCCACATTTGCTAAAAATCACTTGCATTTTTAATTAAAATTAGATTAGAAAATCACAAAAAATCTCTTTTGATGTTATTTTTTATAATAACTAGTAAACCAAAATTAAACATTACTCCTTGAGGGATGATTACTTTTTATCTATTACTTGCCAACAATTCCTTACGCTTGCGGGATTTTATCAAACACCTCATACTTTTCTGGGAGGACCTTCTCTTCTGCCTGTGGGGGGTGAACTTTGGATCAATATTGAGGTGGTGGCAACTAATCTTAGGATCGATACCCGTCATAGTTTTATGCCTCCAAGCAAATATATCCAAGTTTTCAAGGATAAACCCCTTGAGTTTTTGCTTTTCTTCCGAATTCAACTCCTTTCCTACTTAGAGCATTTTCATGGGATCCTATAGATCCATCAGGAAAAATTTCTGTTCTTCTACTGGAGTAGCTTGAGAATTGGACTCCATGACTCGATGATCCAATCCTACATCTGTGATCCCTTCTTCAGTAGTCATCCTTTCTGCAATGGGGTCTATTTTTTCAATGTTTTCTCTTGTTCATAGGTGCATCGAGCATTTTGGTATCTACTATTACCATGTTAACACTTCGAGGTTTAGCTTTCCTTAAACAGTTAAGATAGCTTTTGTTGATCCTATTTAATCGCCTCAAACTATGGCGATGTTAACTTCGATATGAGATTTCGTACGTAAGTGGTGGATAGAGGTGATAACAGAAAGTTCCTTTAGTGCTAGTTGTCCCAATACACTGTGGTAGGCTGACCTAATTGAACAAAAGATTGAATCGACACAAGAATGCCAAGAAATCAAAGTTTAGAGTTCGATGCAAGAATAATGAATAAAAGAACCAACACAATCGCCGACAATATATTGATCCATTGATCACAAGATTCGAGAATCTCACTTGGATTATTTGAATGTCACAAGAAATAATTATTGATAAGTTCGCAAAATTAGTTCAATGAATAACAAGGAATTGAAATAAAAAATTGCTCACAAAATAATTTCTCTTATAGGATGAATGAATGTCGTTTATAATGTAAATAATGAGTCCTATTTATAGGGAACTCATATAATCCTTAACAAACAGGGAATTAAAGTCTAACAATCCTATGAGGGTTTTTGGTGGGGATTAAATTTAATTTTTTAATAGATTGTGATAGAAATTTTTGAAATGTATGTTTAAAAAGTTGTGGGACTCATGAAAGATATGGTTAATTTTGATTGTTTGATTTTGATTTATATTAAAATTAGATTTTAATACAAAACAAACACGCTCTAAAAGTTTCCATAAAGTAGAGTTTTAATATAAATAAAAGATTTCGCGAGAATTGAAAAATATTGCATTCGGTTTGAACTATGCGGCCGCATAGTGTGACCAGATGCGGTCACAAAGAAGATCCATAATTCCCAGCTATGGTTTTTGCTGGGGTCCAAGAGATTTCATAGAATTTATAGTTATGTAGTTGCATAGTTAAAATGTCTAGCCTTCCCGTTCATTACTCGAATCAAGTTGATCCATCACGATTATTCTCTCAAGCCCAACATAAAACTTGTTCCATTAATCCTCATGATCGATGTTTCGTCCACCGTGGCTTGAACAAGTAATCCCATTTGATGTGAACCCCATAGCAATAGAGATTATGAAACCCACAACGATATTGATGCGGAACCCAAGAACGCCAATTGATAACCTGGTTTTGGATTTTCGACCCAACAACGTGAAACAAGAAACCCAACGAATGCAAGATACGATGAACCCCTTGATTACACAATTGAAGAACCCACAATTCGATTTTTGAATGTCACACGAATTTCTCCTTGATAAGTTCGATTTATTGTTCAATTTGGAAGAACAACGAAGAAAGCAATAATCTCCAAATAATTGTTCAGTGTTTTTTACAATGGAAAATACTACTATTTATACTAAAACTTAGAATATTGTAAAAAGGAATAAAATACCGTGCAAAAATCAAGAAGAATTATGAAAAGATTACAATTCTAATCAAATTAGGAAACTCGCAAAAAATTGCAAGTCGGTCCTCAACTTTGTTCTATGCGGTCGTATAGTGTTAATCTATGCGGTCGCATAGTTCATTTGATTTGCCTCATAGAATTCTCTGCCAGTATACATGCGACCGCATGGGAATTATAAATATGCGGTCGTTGCTGCTTCGAACTTCTATTGCTCGTCTCATATTAATCCAAGTCTCTTCGGCCTTCGACCCCAACATGAAACTTGCTCCATTTTGCATCCCGAACGTGGTTTCATCAATTGTGGCTTTGATGAGCAACCCCATCACCTCTTTAACTCGTTTCGCTCTCGATCGCATCATCGGGCCTTCTTCAATAATTAACGGGTCTCGGTTTGGCCTTGCCTTCGTGACCCCCGCATCTTGGATCATATCACCATCTCTTCTTTAACTCTCTTTGCTTGTGAACTCATCATGGGTCCTTCTTTAATGATCAATGGATCACATCATCCTCTCCCTTTTGGAAAGGATTTGACCCTATTTGCTCCTACATCAATGGGAAAAAGATCAAACACATTAAAAGTAGCCGGAACATTATACTTACCAAGAAGGTCTAGTTTGTAGGCTTTGCCATAATCCTTTCAATGACTTGAAATGGACCATCTCCTCATGGCTACAACTTTGTTTTTCTTTATTCTGGAAAGCTTTCATTTCTCAAATGTACCCAAACCGAATCCCCAGGTTCTAATGTAGCGCTCTTCCGACCTTTGTTTTGCTTGTGAAGTATAGTACTTGTTTTTCTTTACAATTTGCCTTTTTACCTTTTCATGGAGTGATTTCATCGATTTGGCCTTCTTCTTTCCATTAAACTACCTCGTTCATTAATAGGTAAATGAGTTAAATCCAAATGTGTTAGTAGACTACACAGCCCTATTATATGCAAATTCAATAAATGGCAAGTACTCTTTCCAGCTCTTCAAATTCTTATTAACTATAGTGCGTAACAATTGTATTATTGTAATGCCCCGACCCATATGGATCGGAACGTCACTATAGCCATAAACTTAATAATTAACTATACTTTTAACTAAAAGTATAAAGATTTAATTTAAGAACTTATTTAAGTATTATATATTTATATTTATTTTTTTAAATGACACAATTTAATATTAAAAGAAACAAATTCAAAGATGTCTTTAGAATGATTTCTATGCATGTATCTATTGTTGATGTGAACATTAAAAGCAAAAAATAAAACAAATATTGCTGTCTTGCATTATATTTCAAGCGACAATTGTAAAAATAGATTCATTTATATAGCTATCGACTCCAAAACTTCATAAAATTTTAATATAAAGCAGGAAAATTTTTATACTATGATATATCAAAAAATTAACTTCTGTCGGTAGCATATGACTTATTTAAATACTTTTTCAAAACCTCGTAGCAACTCGGTTGTAAGGTAAATCAGTGTAGTCCACTTAAAATGACATAAAATTTCATAGACATCGGAATGACATGATTTCAACTTTATTTAATAGCTAATCCATGAGATTATCAAATCCTATTGGTTTCATCCAAGAAATTCCAAGTAATTATTGAGTTATGAATTTTCAAAACCAAGGGTAGAAATTGAAAACAGCAACACTATCTAGTGCGGTTTACTTTAAGTGACATATAAAATTCTGATGATATCGGATTGACATGATTCTAAGTTTATTCAGTAGCTTACCTATGAGGCTATCAAACACCATTGGTTTTGTCTAAAAATTCAAAGTAACAATTGAGTTACAAATTTTTAAAATCAAGGCAGAAGCTAGAATTTCAAAGAAAACAACAACATTAAATTGCTAACACCTTTTATTTTTTTTTTGTAAACAATGTTTCGTAAGTTAATTTATAGAAAATATATCTACTTTTAAACATAACTTATTCATAACAAAAGTGTTTGTAGAATATAGTTCCACATACGACGTCCATAGAAATCTATTCAAAAGAAAACGTAAACATTTCATAACCGAATTAAAAACATTAAATCACTAGCTTCTCCATGGCATGTTGCATCTCCATCTACCATCATCCACGTCCCAAGCAAGTCAAATAAACTTGTAGGAAGGGTAACCCATGAGTTTGAAGCTTAATAGAAATCATCAGTGCATTTCATTATCAAATTAGATAATTTGAATTATAGATTCATACCGTCGCACGTTGATGGATTTTTGAAAAATTCGATTTCTATAGCATTATCATAACACAAAGAGCTGGAGATTGATCATTCAAACTATAGTAGTATTGAGGCACCATACCCGGAGATACCATTTCATTCAAACTTTTAACAAAAAATCATAATTTGAAAACGAAATAACACTTGCACCTCTACCTACCTTGAATTTTCTTGGATATAAAAGAACAAAATGTGTGAAAAGCTTTTCTTCTTCTCACCCTTGTTATTCCCTTCAGTTTAACTTGACATGAAATATACTTTTTAAGAGAAAATAAGAGTACATTCGGATTTGAGGAGGGGTATAGTGAAAAAGTAACCTTCCTTTTCTTCTAGCCTTCCTTTTTAATGAAAAAATAAATTTGGGAGTTGTATTATCATTAAATTTGTTAAATTTGGTCTTTAACTAAGAATTTAAAAAGTTTTTAAGCCATAAAAAATAATTCATATAAAAAGTTCTATAAAAACATTTACATAATAAAAATAAAGAAAATGAACTATTCGTATGTTTTGTAACCTATTTTTATCAATGCCTAATAATAAAATAATTATTTCATCCAATTAACTTGATATAATTGTTCTTAATGTGCAAAATGAGGAGTTTTTAACTAAAAAATAATTTTGCAGAGTACTTTATAAAAACATCTACATGTCGATTCGAACCTGAGTTGCCTATATAAAATACCATGTAGATGACCATTGTGGCAACCCAATTATTCATTAAATCTTTGTAATTAAATTTACTTAAACTTAATCTCCTAAATTGTTGGGTTTTAATTAATTTATGGCTTGGGCTTTCAAAATTTTAAATGGGTTGAGCTACCATAGCTCGTTTCTTAAATGGGCTAGGCTAATGGTACTAGATCATCACAAAATAATAGCCTAATTTCATTTTATTTTTAATCTATTACTTGTTAATGATTTTGTATGCTTGTAGGATTTTATGGAACAAGTTTTTGACACTATTGTCGAGGATCAACAATTTTAATTTTTGGTAGTTAGTTTATATTAGAGTTGAAATTTTATTTTTATTTTTATTTTATTTTGTTTGTTTTAGGCTATCCATATCACTATCTAATTTCTTTTTGTTTCACTTCTTTTATGTTGTCAACAGTTTATGCAAGATTACGAAGAAATCACACTCCTACCATTGGATCCCGAGAATAAAAGAACCTTCAAATAACGTAGAAAAGAACAAAGAGAAACAAGGGCAATGGCTGAAAACCAGGACCAAAATCAGATTTAATAGCTACCATTAGCTCTACAAATACTTATTGCCAACGAGGGCCTAATATTAGTAAGGGATTATGTAAATTTAATTTCTGCAATAGTAGTACCTTATATCATTTACCTACCCTTTTGATAGGTTGATTTCCACATTCGACCAAATGTCATCAATCTCTTCCAGAATTTCATGACATCAACTTCTTTGAAAAAGCTACCGAAAATCCAGATGAGCATATTCAGGCTTTTCTCATGTTGCACGAAGTTGTTAGTTATGAAAGAATGTCAGCAGCTGCATTTTGAATGCGCTTATTCCCTCACACAATGAAGGATGGCATAAAAGCATGACTCTATTCATTACCTATCAAAAGTATCGTGTGGTGGAATAAATTTCTACAAAAATTCACCATGAAGTTTTTCCCACCATCTCGAGTCTATCAAATTCAAAATAAATTTCATATTTTTAAATAGAAGGATCTCAAGGCATATCCAGAAGCATAGAAGATGTTCAAGAACTTGTTTAGGAAGTGTACAAATCTTGACATTCCTAAACAGGCGCAAGTATATCTATTCTATTATAGACTAAGCCCAGAATTTTGTAACATGGAAGTTACTTCAGCTGATGGTTCAGTTATGAAGATGGAAATAGATGATGCCTACCAGCTATATGAGAGGATTGTTGAATGTCAGGCTAATTGGCTGACCGAGAGGGACTTCCCAAAGAAACCAGCGGGTATTTATAATATAGATATAGTGACAACGTTAGCAGAGCAAATGGAAGTGATAATGAACAGTTTGACAACTTATCCTAGTTTGCTAACATGGTACATCGACCAGAACCAATTTACACATGTTGTGGGGTAGATCATATTTCTGCCAGTTGCTCTCTAGCTTTCACTCGCATGGTTCAGCTTGCAGAAGTAAAATGTGCACAAACTTTCTAGAGACAACAAAACAATCCCCACTCCAACAACTATTATCTGGGTTTGAACAAGTATCCCAACTTTTTGTGGGTTAATAATTAGGGTCAGGGATATTTGATGTAGGACAATTCACCAAAAATGCTGCAACAACAAGAGAAGAGGTCGTCCTTGGAGGATCTACTTGTTAAGTAAATCACCAAGACTGAGACTACAATCTAGAATTAATAGGCTTCTATCTAAAACTTAGAAAGTTGGATAGGGTAGATGGCAGCTGCATTATCCAACCAACAATGGGGTATATTGTCTAGCGGTATAGAGAAACATCACTAGGAGTAAATACTGGCTATCAGATCTACAGAGAATTATATGGACTACTCGCCAGCGATCAAATTTGCTCCTTGTAAATGATATTATGTTCCATCTATTTCATTTCCTTTAAGTCTACAAAGGCAGCCAAAAGAGAGACAGGTTCAAGCCATCACAACTAGAAGTGGTGTTCAGCTGCCAAAGATTAGTTCAAGAAAGGAATAAACTAAATGTAATCAGGTACTTACCATAGGCGAGAAACAAATGAAGGAGTCCGAACCATCAACAGAAAATGAACAACAAAAGCTTTCAGAATGTCCACAAGTTAAGGCAACCATTCTTGCCACCTCTAGTGTTGTTTCCTCAAAGATTTCAAAACACTATGTTGGAGGGATAGTTCACAACATTCATGGAAATCATAAAAAAGCTGCATGCTAACATTCCTTTCATCGATGCAATCCTTCAAATCCCAAACTATTCCAAGTTTCTAAAGAAGATGTTGACTAAGAAGAGAAAGCTACCCAAGCATGAAGCAATGGCCTTAACTAAAGAGTGCAGTGCAGTGTAGGTTCTCGTCTAAATTGTAAAATCTAGAGAGTTTTAATTTACTTGCTCTACAAGTAATTTAAAAATGAAACAGTGGCCTTTATGTGCGTACTTATACTTTAACATATTGAGGACAATGTCTACTTACAGTTTGGGAGGTAGAAAAATATCGAGTTTTGTTTTTGTGTGTTGTTGTGTGTGCTTTATTACGATAAATATACAAAAAAAAAAAAATGAGAAATTTTTTTTAAAAATTGAAAAATTTTAAAAATTTCGAAAAAAATATTTTCTTATTTTAGTCTAGTGCTTGTTCCAGTTAGATGGCCTGGTCGACAATGATGAAACTATTTGAGATCATGTATTGAATTATGTACAGTGAATAGGTTGCATTCTTAGATTGATTGATACTTTTTATGTGAAACTTGATATTGTTGGTGCAGGTAAATTGATTTTGACATTATGAAGGATTGAATTAATTTATATATTGACATGTTGAATTAGTGGACCTTAGGTGCTAAATCCAAACCATTAAATTATGCATCATTTGACCAATTTAGTATAATTCGGGGGTGATTTTACTATTGTAAGGAGATATGAATGTGCAAGAGGATTTCATGTATGAATAATTTTATATGAATTATCTAAGATCAATGGGATAAAATTAGGCAAAAAGTCTTAAGTTAGAGGTTTATTATTTTGAATGAATGTTTAATCAGTGATATTGCACCAATCAATGCAAAAAATGTTCGAAAACTTCTCTTCGTAGCTTTTCTGACTCGAATTATTAAGTCTGTAAGAGTGTCTAAAATGTGTTACCCTAAAGCCATCCGACTTGAAAGTTATTGGCCAAAAGCTCTAACATGGATCATTTAGAAAGTTTAATGTAAAGACTACGACAAAGAAAATATTCAGAAAAGTGGGTGCATAAAACAAAAGATGGTGCCATATGTTAAGCCCTAAACACTTGTTTTAGAAAAATCGACCTCTGATAAGAAACTACTAGCCTAGTTGAGTCTTGAAGATTGAAGCAATCAAAATAATTGGAAAATCCTTGTTTATTGAACTATTGAATTTTGATTAATGAGATCTATATAAACTAGAGAGGCGAGGATAAAAATAAAGATTCAATTTTAAATCACGCTTGAAAATTGTGAAAAGAGTAAGTTCGGGAGGCCTGTGAATCTTACAAATGATGAAAGGATAAATTTGACCAATAATGGTAAGAAATGAAACTACTTGTGAATTCATGATGTTCTACTCAATTTTTCACACACGGACACACAAAAATTAGTTTTGCAATGAAAAAGTAGATTTTGATTTTGGTAATGTAACCTTGAAGCTATTTATAGATTTAATATCATAATTCCTTCTTGAGAGAAAAAGCCAGGTTATCTAACAAAAACCTTTTGCATATTTTGTTTTAAGGTAGGTAAAAGTTTTGTTTGAAGACAAAATAATAATAATAATAATAATAAAATAAAAAATTAAAGTTTGGGGATTTGATAAGTGTAAAAATGGTGAAAATGGGATAAATTGTAAGAGATCCAAATTTCAAAGACTAAAGTGCAAATACTCAAAAGTTATGTCAGATCTCACGATTAAGATTCGAGATATGATAAGGGTCAATTGAATGAGAAAAGAAGTAAAAGAGATGAAATATAATCAAAGTATTATCATACATCAATTTTCAACCGAAAAAGTTATGCTTTGAATTTTCATCCTCATATTGAGATCCATTTTTTTGGGATCGTAAATGTTTGAATTGAAACAATGTTGCTTAAAAGAATTGTATTCTTTTTAGTTATCTTTTCAATACGTTTAGGATCACCTCAATCGGATATTTAGAGAAAAAGTTTATGATAAAAATATTGAAGGCTACTCGAGAATAACCAAGGTACGTGCCTAGGCCTACAGAGGAGGAGTGCACGTCCTCCTTT
>NW_019231606.1:47889-50935 GCF_002742605.1 Olea europaea var. sylvestris
GGAAAACCTAAAGATTGTAAACTTCTTGATAAGTAGATTTGTGAGATTGAATAGGGCGACTAAAAATTAAATTATAAAACTTGTAGTAAAAGGATTTACACAAAGTGAGGGAATAGATTACACAGAAAATTTACACCTTCTATGAAATACACCTCTATTAGAGTCTTACTTCCGTGACAAAATTTGACTTAGAATTAGAATAGATTGATGTTAAAATTTCTTTCCTATATGGTTCTTTGGATGAAACCATATATATGACTCAATCAAAAGGCTTTGAAAAGAAAGAAAAATTAGTGTGCCTCTTGAATAAATCTTTATATTGTATAAAACAAACGACAAGGCAATGGTATAAAAGATTTAATGCTTTTATACAGGGTCTAGAGTTTAATAAATTTGAATGTGATCCTTGCTTTTACTTCAAAAGAGATAGTAAATATGAGTCATACTATTTGCTGTTATAAATGGATGATATACTGCTAGCAAGTCAAAATCCTGCTACCCTTAATTCTATAAAATAAAAGTTAAAATATAAATTTGAGACGAAAGATTTATGACCTATTAATAAATTTGAGATGAAAGATTTAGGACCTTTTAGAAAGATTTTAGGCATGAAAATAAAAAGGTACAGGAATAATGGAAAACTTTTTAAGTAAAAATCTTATATTGAAAAAGTGGTTGAAAGATTTTTCCGTCATGATGCTAAACTTGCCGGTTGTGCACTTATCCAAATCATATTACTAAGCTTTTATAACGTCAAGGTGTTGATTTCTACTTAACTTAGGTTAATTTTCTTTTATTTCAATGTTAAACACGTTTCGAAGCAATTGGAAAATGAAGAAGTACAAATTCCATTGAATGGAAATTTGGGATCAAATTCCACACTTTGAAAATTGAAGGACTTTGATTAAAGTAAAAAAGACATGAGTTGCACAATTGATGAACTAAAGGACTAAATTGCATTATTTTTGAAAGATAAGACCTTGGAGAAAAATATTACATTAAATGGGTCTCTACTTGGAGTTGGAAAGGCAATAAAATTTAGATTACTGTTGGGACTCGAAAAAAAAACAAATTGAAAGGAATTGGAATGGAAACAAATTGATATTGGAATCTAAATGAGAATTGATTTCTAAGAGGTAGGGAACAATTGATTATGATTAAAAAAAGGTGGAGAGGTACGATAGTTTTGAGGATTCATAAGGGACACATATAAAGAGGCAAAAATTTGAACACGCATGAAAAGGGCGGTAGCACAAAAATTAGAAAATTAATTATGTTCCATCAATTTATTGGGGACGTCTTTTCAATTTTATTTGTTTAATTTCAATAATTTGAGTAGCTAAACATTTTTAGTGCTAGGATTACAATGAACCTTGTATCATGAGCATTTAATTATTGATTTAATTTAATTTTGACATTCAAGACACTTTTCAATGCTTGAACGGTTTTCAAGGAATTATCTTCTTTACGATTATGTACACAATGATTGTATGAATATTATAGCTTGTTATACATTTGAAAGATAGAAAATAGGTTAGACGCATTTTTAATTTTGCAGGGTCCGAATGGGGATAGAAATATACCATTATGCTTTATGTGATCTCCAAGTATTCTTAAATAATTAATACATTCTTATATGTTCGTATTCGTTATAGAAATATAGTAGAGTCATATGTAAGAATAAGTTTAATTCTACTTGAGAAAGTTTGTTAACAATTTAGAATATTAACATTTATGGTCGAACCGTGTTGTCAAATTATAAGGATTAGGCTTAAAAGGGATTGATATAAGGGGATTCGGGCTCCTAATATAGTTTTCATCGAACTTGCATTAGTCATGAACTGCATTGAATCTAGTCAATTTAGGTATCCCATTCATAAATAGATTACAATTTAGTAAAAGAAAATCATAAGTTTTCATTATTTCAGTTAAGGTTTAGTTTATTTAAATTTAAACTAATACAATCTCTATGGGAATGATACTTGGACTGAAAATTAATTTTATTACTTGTTAACAAATCTTGCATTTGTTGTATTTTTGATCGAACAATATTTTGTGAACTAGTTTTTGACACTGTTGCCAGGGATTGTATTTGAGTTTAATCTCATATACGTTGGCACTAATTTGAACATTTTTCTTTTATTTAATTTTATCTATCCGTTTATTTCAGTGCTGCTATTATTTCTCTTTCAGGCCTTTTATACAATTTTTGGAAGATGGTGAAGTGATAGCTGTTGATTCGAAAATCAAACGTAGCTTTCATCGTAGGCAAATGGAAACAAGAGAAGCACAATAATAAAAAGACCAAAAATATCAACAACAGATGGCTAATGAGCTAAATAATCCAATAGTTCCAGTGAATGAAGAAGTAGTGGTCCATGAAGGAAATATGCTAGTTGGGGGCTTCATGACCCCACAAATCATTCAAAGCCAATTTAGCGTTGTTTATCCTCTATTTAGGCAGCATAACTTTTAGTTTAAAGACCAATGTCATCCATTTATTTTAGAATGGAAATCAATTCTATAGCAGGGTGATAAGAATCCCCATACAAATGTCTCTCAAAATTTGGGGACATGTCAACACTTCAAATATTGGAGGATTTTAGATTATGCTATCAAGTGAGATTATTTTCACATACTTCATGTGATAGAGCTTTGAATGGTTGTACTCATAGACTATTGCTAGTATCACCTCATGGAATGACTTGGCTCAAAAATTTTATAACAAATTCTTTCCATCGGCCAAAATAGCAAAGTTGAAGCATGACATATCCATATTCCATCATGGTAAAACCGTATCCTTTGATGAGGTTTGAAATGGATTCAAGAACATACTCAAAAGTGTCCTAATCACGGTATTAATAAAGGGTTCTAGGTCCAAAACTTCCATGCAAGGCTACTCCCATCTTTCAGGAGCAAGGTGGACTTATCATCTCATGGCTCCTTATCTGCAAAAACTATCGATGGAGCATTGGAGTTATTTGAGAGAATGGCTATTACCACAACCATGCGGGCTTTTAAACAGGTTGTTCATAAGATGTACCAA
>NW_019231606.1:56546-60422 GCF_002742605.1 Olea europaea var. sylvestris
AAAGTGTTTAATCATGGTAGTAACCTGGATGAAGATGATTATGAAGAAATGGAGATGGGACGGATGAGAAATAGAGGTGGTAGGCTTGAACAATGGGGTAGAAATAATTTCGGTGATGAAGTAGACGACAATTTGGGTAATATTAAAATGATGATTCCACAATTCAGGGTAGGAGTGATCCCGAGGCCTATTTGGAATGGGAAAAGAAAGTGGAGCTAATTTTTGATTATCACAACTACTCCGAGGATAAGAAGGTGAAGATTGCCATCACTTGGTGGGATCAAGTGGTTACTTCACGACATCGGAATCGGAAAAGGCCTATTAATACTTGGGACGATTTGAAGGCGGTGATGAGGAAGCAGTTTGTGCCTGGACACTATTATAGGGAGTTACATCAAAGATTGCAGGGTTAATGCTAGGGATCGAGGAATGTAGAGGATTACCACAAAGAAATGGAAATCTTAATGATTCAAGCGAATGTGGAAGAGGACCAGGAAGCCACCATGGCACAGTTCTTGAGTGGAATGAATCGGGATATTGCTAATATAGTAGAGCTACAACATTACGTGGAGTTGGAAGATATGTTGCGTATAGCCATGAAGGTGGAAAAATAGTTTAAGAGAAAGGGGACTGTGAGACAGCCAGTGAATACTTCATCTTCTAACCCGAATTGGAGGTCGAAGTGGGACAATAATAAGGGGAACGAGGCGGTAGCTAAGGGAAGAAATGAATTGCAGAAAGGAAAAGATGAAGGTGCTTACAAAACTGTACCCAAAATGGATCCAGAGCAATCAAGGATCAGGGACATTAAATACTTTCGATGTTTGGGGACGGGACATATTGCTTCTCAGTGTTCTAATCAGCGCGTAATGGTATTGCGGGATAAAGAAGAGGTAGTGAGTGAGAGTGAAGGAGAATATAATGATATGCCAGCATTGGAGGAAGTTAGTAATGAGAGAAGGTGGAATTTGCCGTTGGGGAGTTGTTGGTCACAAGGCGAGCTCTTAACACTCAAATCAAGGCAGATGACTCGGAGCAGCAATGGAAAAACATATTCCACACCCGGTGCCACATCCACTATATGGTGTGTAGTTTAATTATTGATGGTGGAAGTTGCACAAGTGTGGCTAGTACAACATTAGTTGAGAAGTTAGGATTAGCTTTATTGAAATACCCTAGGCCTTATAAATAGCAATGGTTAAATGAAAGTGGGGAGGTTTGGGTAAACAAATGGGTGTTAATCAATTTTTCAATTGGAAGTTATAGTGGCAAAGTTGTATGTGATGTGGTGCCTATTCATGCGGGTCATATCTTGTTGGGAGACCATGACAATATGTTAGGAAAGTTACACATGATGGGTATAGAAACCGATATAGCTTTGTTAATGATGGGAGGTCTATTACCCTTGTGCCATTAACGCTGACATGGGTGTATGAAGACCAAATTAAATTGAAAAGTGAGGAAGAAAGGAGAGCACGAGAGCTGGGAAGGACGAGAGAAAATAGTGAGCCAATGGGTAAGAGAAAAAATGGTGAGGTGGTCGAGAGTGGAGAAAAGAGAGAGAGGCCACATAGGAGGAGAGAAAAAGAGTCAGCTGAGAGGAGAGAAAAGTCGAAAGTAAACTTCTTTGCAAATGAGAGCAAATTGAAAAAGGCTATGGTTGATAAAGGACAAGTGTTGTTGGTATACAAAGAATCACTCCTCAATTTTGAGGAATCAAACACACCCCTCCCTAGTTTGGTTAAGTTTTTGTTGCAGGAATTCGAAGATGTGTTTCCAGAGGACGTGCCAAGTGGGTTGCATCGAACAAAGAGGAGATGGAGACGGGCCCAAACGAATGGGTCGTAATTTTGTGTTCACAGCAGCGTCGCCTTCCCCACACTCAGGCCAACATCAGCGTATCACTTTCGTCACCTGCCCACGCTGAAGCCGGTGTCGAGAAGAGAGGAGGAAGATAGTTGAAGGAAAAGAGAAGGGAATGAAAGAGAGAAGAGAGACGGGGAGACGACTCAATGGTTTCTCTCTCCTATTTTGCATGTTTTCAAGATGTTTGCGTTTTGTACAGAAAACGTCCAGAATGTAAAAGAGAATGCATTTTCACTGTTTTCAAAAATGTAATAAATGTTCCAAATTCTCTTCTAGGTCTTTGCTATAGATTAGGATGTCATCAAAATAGACTACAACAAATTTACCTATGAAAGCATGCAAAACATGATTCATTAAATGCATAAAAGTGCTCGGTGTATTAGTGAGTCCAAACAGCATGACTAACCACTCATATAAACCATATTTAGTTTTAAATGTCATTTTCCATTCATCTCCCTCCCGCATGCGAATTTGATGATACCCGCTCTTAAGATCAATTTTACTAAAAATGCAAGCACCATGTGGTTCATCGAGCATATCATCTAACCTAGGGAATAGGGTGGCGATACTTTACCATTATGTTGTTGATGGGTCTGCACGCCACACACATCCTCCATGTCCCATCCTTCTTTGGTACTAACAGAACAGGCATAGCACAAAGGCTCATTCTATTCCTCACATAACATTTGCTCATCAATTCTTCCACTTGCCTCTGAAGTTCTTTCATCTCCTCGGGGTTGCTTCAATAAGCTGGTCGGTTCGGAATGACAGCTCCAGGCATGAAGTCAATTTGGTGCTCAATGCCTCGTTTCTTTCTTAATTTTCTAGCATGGTTACGAGTCATATTTCTATATCTTATGAAACGTATAAGCATGATCACCTCGCTTAATATATTTGTCATTTTTGTTTTTACATTTTACTTGAATATCTTTTATGCATCGAGAATAAAATAATATGGATGATGCTAGATTAAGTATAATTGAAATTATACTTGTCACATGATTAGGATGACTAGGAATAGCCCAACATACCTCCAGCGTGCTGAAATGGCCATTGAGAACTACATAAATTATGAAGTAAAATGGGAGTGAACTTTTGTTGAATATGTTGAAGATTTCCTTTCTAAGTGAGAATAAGCAAGATCATTCGAATATAATGAGGGGACAGCCCTCTCGATATACCATCTTATAAGCACTATGCAATCTCAATGGAGAGACGTGAGTTACATCGTAAGGGATATAGATTATTAGTTATATTTGGAAGAAGATTGGGATAAGATTGATTTTAAAGGATACCGTGAAGATATCATAATTTTATGGAATCACAGAAAACAAGCACCGACACCCCGAGCCCGAACCTAAACCAGAGCCAGAGGAAGACCTAAAGGAGGAACCAGAGGAAGAGATCGAACCAAAGCCGGAAGACCTGAGCAAGAAATCCAACCACAAATTTTCGTTGATTTGGTTGCAGATTCCAATCCAGAATCATTCATTACTTCGGATGATGAGATGCCATAAAAAGAAGATTTTTTTTAAGACTCATAGGGATTAGAAATAAGTGTTATTTATTTACTTTAGGAAAAGTTTAGTTGTTTATTTATTTATTTATTTATTTGTTTTGAAGAGCAACTTACTATATGTAAAGATTTGGAAATTTATATTTTTAAAGTTCTTCGTTATTATAAAGATTATTAATAATGTTGGGTTGTTTTATCAAACATTCCTAAATTAAAATTTTATTTGTGTGAGAAAATGTCGAGATAACACAAAACCAAGCTACGACCATCAAGGATTTGCTAAGGGCGGTACAAGATTTGGGTAGGCAACAAGTGCAGGCTAGTCTCCATGGTGCAAACGCTAACAACAATAGCTCAATTGTAGAATAGTTCCGTCGCTATAAACCCCCAACCTTCGATGGCAAGGCAGACCCACTAGCAGCTAAAGAATAGATAAGATAATGGAGTGAATCTTCAAACATCGATCTTGCACTGATGCTCAAAAGGTGTTATGT
>NW_019231606.1:64043-68663 GCF_002742605.1 Olea europaea var. sylvestris
CCATGAGTTTGAAACTCAATAGATATCATCGGTGCAATTCGTTATCAAATTAGAAATTCCGAACTATAGATTCATACCGTTGCCGTAGAAGAATTTCCGGTAAAATCCAATTACTATAGTATTATCATAACACGTAGAGCCAGAAAATGATCATTCAAACTGTTGTATTGCCGAAGCACCGTACCCGAAGGTACCATTCATTTAAACATTTATCGAAAAATCAAATTTAAAAACGAATGAACACTTGCACCTCTACCTACCTTAAATTTTCTTAGATAAAAGAACAAAATATATAGAAAGCTTTCCTTCTTCTCACCCTTGTTATTTCTTAAGCTTAACTTGATATGAAATATATATATATTTTTTAGAGAAAATGAGATGAAATTCGGATTTGAAGAGGAGTGTAGTGAAAAAGTGACCTTCCACTTCTATAACCTTTCTTTTTAATGAAAAATTAAGTGGGGAGTTGTATTATCATTAAATTTAGTCTTTAACTAAGAATTTGAAGAGTCTCTAAGCCATAAAAATAATTCATATGAAAGTTTTATAAAAAAAATCTACATGGTGATTCGAACCTGGGTTGCCTATATGAAATACCATATAGATGACCATTGTGGCAACCCAGTTATTCATTAAATCTTTGTAATCAATTTTACTTAAACTTAATCTCTTAAATTGCTGGGCTTTTAATACACTTATGACTTGGGCTTTCGTAATGTTACATGGGTTGAGCTTCCATAGGTCGTTTCTAAAATGGGTTAGGCTCGTGGTGCTAGATCATCACAAAATATTAGCATAATTCCATTTTTATTTTTTCTCGGCTACTATAACCCTTACACCTTAAATAAAATTTCGTTCTCGAAATTTACCTTATGGTTGGACAAAGAGTGTTGGGTATTTGTCTTTAACTTCTTCTTCTCTTTTCCAAGTAGCTTCTTCTACTCCATGATTATTCCATTGCACCTTGACCAGTTGAATCTCCTTGTTTCGTAATTTACATACCTTTCGATCTAGTATCTTGATCGGTAATTCCTCATAAGCTAAGTCTTTTTGTACTTCCAAGGATTGGTAGTTGACCACATGATTAGGATCATGTATATACTTTTTGATCATCGATACATGAAACACATTGTGAACTGCCAATAGTTCAGGTGGCAACGCCAATGGATAAGCTACATTTCCAACCCTGTCAAGTATTTCAAATGGTTCGATATAACGAGGTCGTAGTATGCCTTTCTTGCCAAACCTAAGTATACTCTTTATTGGTGCCACCTTTAGAAAGACTTTCTTTCCAACTTCAAATTCCAAGTCTTTTCTCCTGATATCTGCATAGCTCTTTTGTCTATCTTACGCGGCCTTTATCCTGGTACGGATCTCATCAATGGCTTCAATTGTTCTTTCAATGATCTCTGGTCTCAAAACTCTCTTTTCTCCAACTTCGTCCCAATGAACAAGTGATCTGCATTTTCTACCATAGAGAGCTTCATACGGTGTCATTCCAATAGTTGCTTGGAAACTGTTATTATATGCAAATTCTACCAGAGGTATATACGATTCCCAACTGCCTTCTATATCCAAAACACAAGCCCTTAGCATATCTTCCAAAGTTTGAATGGTCCTTTCAGACTGACCATCAGATTGAGGATGATATGCTGTACTGAAATTCAATTTCATTCCCATAGCTCCTTATAAGCTCTTCCAAAACTTTGACGTAAATCTCAGATCTCTATCAGATATAGTGGACACGGGGACACCATGCAATCTTACAATCTCCCTAATGTACAACTGCGCCAGCTGATCTAGACTGAATGTCATTTTTACAGGAAGAAGATGAGCGGACTTTGTTAGACGATCCACTATTACCCATATAGCATTCTGTCCTCTTGCTGACCTTGGAAATCCTACCACAAAGTCCATTACGATATTCTCTCACTTCCATTCAAGTATGTCTAATGGATTTAATAACCCTGCCGATCTTTAATGTTCCACTTTAACTTGTTGGCATACTATGTATTTTGCCACAAATGAACCTATACTTCTTTTCATATTCCTCCACCAAAATGTATTTTGAAGGTCTCGATACATTTTTGTACCACCAGGATGTGCGGCGTACGGGGTGGAATGAGCCTCATCCAATATCTCATTTCTCAAAACTTCATCATTTGGTACACAAATTCTTCCTTTGAACATTAGTGCCTGATCCGAAGTTATTCCAAAATCCTTTCTCTTATCAGTACCAATCTCGTTCTTGATCTTCTACAAGAATGGGTCTTTATCCTGTGCTTCTATGATCCGATCTCTAAGAGTAGGTCGAACCACCAAAGTTGCTAAATGAGCAGTGACTTGTTTTGGTGTGGTAATCACTTCAATTTGCAACTTTTCCAAGTCTTTGATCAACTCCATCAAAATAGTAGGTAATGATGCCAACTGTCCTATCGACTTTCTGCTTAGAGCATCAGCAACAACACTAGCCTTACTCGGATGATAATGAATAGTGCAATCATAATCTTTCACTAGCTCCAACCATCATCTCTGTCTCATATTCAATTCCTTCTATGTGAAAAAATATTTGAGACTCTTATAATCCGTATAAATATCGCACTTCCCTCCATATAGGTAATGACGCCATATCTTTAATGCATGAACCACTGCCGCAAGTTCTAGATCATACGTCGAGTAGTTCTGCTCATGTTGCTTCAATTGCCTTGAAACATAGGCAATTACTTTTCCATACTGCATCAGTACACATCCCAAACCTTGCTTGGATGCATCACTATATATAACAAACCCTTCTGAACCTTCAGGTATGGTTAATACAGGTGCTGTGATCAATCGTTGTTTTAGCTCCTGAAAGCTTTGCTCACACTTATCTGTCCATTGAAATTTTACTCCTTTCCTTGTCAATTGTGTCATTGGTCCAGCTATTTTGGAAAATCCCTATATAAATCTTCGATAGTACTCAGCCAATTCTAGAAAACTTCGAACTTCACCAGCATTAGTCGGTGTCTTCCAATTAGTTAATGCTTCCACCTTTATTGGGGCCACTTCAATTCCTTGGGCAGTAACTACATGACCGAGAAATCCAACTCGTTCAAGCCAAAATTCGCACTTTTTGAATTTGGCATATAACTTTTCCTTGCGTAGTATCTCTAATGCTATTCTAGGATGTTCCTCATATTGATCTTTACTCTTGGAGTATATCAAAATGTCATCAATGAAGACTATAACAAATTGATCCGAATACTAATGAAATACTTGATTCATCAGATCCATGAACACTGCCGGAACATTTGTCAATCCGAACGGCATAACTGTGAACTCGTAATGTCCATAACGAGTTCTGAAAGCTGTCTTAGGTATATCATCTACCTTAACCTTCAATTGATGATATCCAGATCATAAATCGATCTTAGAAAATGCCTTAGCCCCTTTCATTTGATCAAACAAATCCTCAATTCTAGGAAAAGGATACCTATTCTTGATGGTCAAACGGTTCAACTCCCAATGGTCGATACACATCCTCATACTTCCATCTTTCTTCTTTACAAATAATACTGGTGCGCCCCATGGTGATACATTTGGTCGAATAAAACCAAGGTCTAACAATTCTTGTAACTGAATTTTCAACTCCTGAAGTTCCTTGGGGCCATTCTGTATGGGGCTTTAGATACTGGCGCAGCTCCGGGAACCAGATCTATTGTGAATTCCACTTGTCTATCTGGTGGAATACCAGGTAGATCTTCTGGAAACACATTTATAAATTCTTGTACCACTAGTACATCCTCAATCTTTGTCGTTACCAGTTTTTCTCCAAAGATATTAACTAGAAACCCTTGAGATGTTTCTTTTCTTAACATTTTCTCGGCTTTTAAGGCCAAAACCAGTTGGAGATAGGGTTTGGTCTTTATTCCGGGGAAAGAAAACTGTTCTTCTCCTGATTTTTGAAAAGACACTTCCCTTTCTCTACAACGAATGGTTGCATAATTAGATCCTAACCAATCCATGCCCAAAATCACATCAAAGTCTTTCATATCTATCATATACAAATTAGCTTCTAAGGTTTTTCCCTCAATATCAAATTTCATTGACTTAGCTAACTTGTCTGTGTTCAATGTCCTGCTTGAGGGGAGGCTAACTTCTAGTGTACTCTTTGACTTCTTAGAAGTAATACTAGATTTAGCAATGAAAGACGTTGATACAAAAGAGTGAGTAGCTCCTGAATCAAGTAGTATATAAGCAGGTGTATTGGCTACCAGTACAATACCTGTTATTACTTTTGAGTTCCCCTTGCATCTTTTTGAGTCAATGTAAAAGCTCGTACTTTTTCCTTCTTGTTTTGATCATTGTTATCATCCTTCCTCTGAGCAAATGTGGGACAATCCCTAGCAATATGTCCTAATTTGCTACACCGAAAATAGACATTCTTCCCATACAAGCATTTATCATGATGAGGCTTACCACACTTAGGGCATGGCGTTACTGCAGCTACCATGGCCTTACTGGTACTAGATCCGATATTAACTTTCTTATTTTACCATTTGCCATTTCCTTTGTCTTGACCATTCCACTTTCTCTTTCCAATTTGCCCTTTATCCTGCTGGTTGTACAATTGACGATGTT
>NW_019231606.1:68745-70838 GCF_002742605.1 Olea europaea var. sylvestris
CGATGTGACATAAGGATCATACTTAGGTCTGGGTTTAACCCTTGCTCGAACCTTTGAGTTTTCTTAATTTCCATGTCAATCAAATGTGGAGCATACCTTAAGAGTTGATCGAACTTTCGCTCGTAATCCGTTAGGGACATATTACCCTGCTCGAGTTGAAGGAATTTGTTCTCCTTGAAATCCCTTAGAGATTGAGGAAAATATTTGTCCATCACTTCCTCCTTGAATTGTTCCCAAGTTATTGCTAATTGCTGCTCCGGAGTCCTAGTTCAGGACATCGAATCCCACTAGTGACTTGCATCACTGGTAAACATAAACTCCACACATTGAACCCTTTGGCATCAGTGTAGTCTATGAGCCGAAAAATTCGTTCTAGCTTACGAAGCCATTCCTCAACTGCTAGTGGACAGATGCTCCATCGAAGGTAGGGGATTATGCCTTCGAAATAACTCAACTACCGAGGCGTGTGTTGGAAGAGTAATAGGAGTTGGTGGTGTAGGTAGAGCAGGATTTTGATTCAGCCTGCCAAGATCTTGAACCGCTTGCAAGAGTTCCCTTATCAAGTTGTTCTGGTTTGCTCGAGACATTTTCCTAAAGATAAGATATAATATCTCACATTAACTTCGTTTGCCAATACCAGAATACTTAAAAAAATAAGGTAGTCCTCAAATTGATCATAATTTTCTTTATTAATAGTACTCATTGCAATCAGAACATACAATAGGTCGACAATTTTTTTTTTACAAAAAAAAAAAACATAAAGGAAAGAATATCACAAGGAAATAGAAATCTAAATTTCTAATCCCTATGAATCTTACGAATCTTCTTCAATGGAGCCTCATCTTCGGAGGAGTCTTCTATCTCAGGCCCTGACTCTAGGTCCATCTCAACCTATGGCTCAGGTTCATGCTCATGATCATTCTCTAAGTCCAACCCAAAGTCATCCTCATGTTCCCATTTGGGATCTTCCTCTAGGTCTGATTCAAACTGAGTTCGGGCTCGAGCTCAGGGTCAACCTCATTATTGGGCTCAATTACTATCTCCAGTTGGCGTTCTAAACTCTCACTCCATCTATCTAGGAAGGTTTGACAATATATACCAAATTCAATCGTATTTGGGTGCTTTGGATGGTTACTCTTTAGCATCTCATCCCTAACAATGACTCTCATGTTTCTCACTAAGGTGGAAGTGAATGTATAAGGTTATTCATAGCCTCGATATGCGTGATCTCCAGTCCCGCATCTACAGCTGCCACACATCTCTTGTAGATATCATGTACGTGCTCAACAAGTGAATGAGACAGGTCAGTCACATAGTTCTCATAGGATTGGATGATAGACCTACGGTTCAACTCTACTCTACAAGCCGCAGCCTTTCTAGCGGTCTGATAAATTCTAATCATGTCTATCACATAAGTGTCCAATTATGTATTATCTTCATTAGTGATATCAACTTATACAGTATGCTCTTGAGGTTCTAATATGATGGCCAATCATCATTTCTTCACGTATATTTACACAAAATATAATGTACACAGCATATTTCATTCAAAACATCATAAACATTTTCATAGATTCAAGCTTAAATGATTAAAAAAATCATGCTCGAAAAAATAATGTGGAACATAATTTTTATTCCATACCTTGGGTTCGTCGGATGAGGTTAACTGATAGACGCAAGATGCCATGGAGTGCCTTAAATGTTTCATTTTTTTTCATCTCATAAATAAAATACACTAAGTCTACAGAAATGACTAAACTCGTGCTCTGATACCACGCTGTAACGCCCCGACCCGCATGGACAGAAATGTCACTCAACCATTGTACCTTAACCTTAAAGTTAGTTCAATATATTTTTAGTAGAAGATATAAAGATTAAAATTTTAGAATTTAATTAAAGAATTTTCTTTAATTTTTTTTAAAACAATAATTCAATTCTAAAAGAAAATAATTTTAAAAAAAATGTTTTTAGAATGGGTTCCATGCATGTAACGACTATTGACCTGAAATATTGGCAAAACTTAAAAAGTAATGTTGTTGTTCCAGTTTTTGTCTCAAACAGTAATTGTCAAAATAAATTTGTTTTCATAGCTA
>NW_019231606.1:75386-77732 GCF_002742605.1 Olea europaea var. sylvestris
TGATTGGTCTAATTTTTTTAAAGTTCCTAATTCTCTACATGTTCTTGAATGACAATATATGCCACTAGGAATTAATGTTTTTTTATGAAAGTTTGGATGTTGAGACATTTGTCGAATCATTTTGTACACACAAGCCTTGTGGTAAGATAGTGGTTTAACATATGTAGCTAGAGGAGTCTCTTGCTGAAGTTTTCTTGTGAGATAATTGGTGAGGATTGAGAGCCATATATACTAAAAATGGTAATAAACATTCATTGATTTTGTGAATTGGAAACTTCCTCTGAGAATAACATTATACTGTATGTGGTAAGACTGTGGATTATACATGGGAAATGATAACTGTCAATTTAGGACTGAAGTTGAGCCTTCAGACTAGTTCTTCTCTTTTCATAATTATATCTCTTGGTAGTTACTTTGAGCCAATACAGATATAACCGTTTCTTTTCATGCGCCTATGTTATCCATACCTCTTCACATCGAAATAAAGTCTACAAGCATTCATTTTTCAAACCCTTATGCTTTCAAGTATATAGTAGGTATTGAATGTCATTTGAGAAGTTAATAAGTGCTCATGTGAAGTGATGAATCTTGAAAGAAGAAGAAGGAAAATTTCAAAAAAAAAAAAATTTGATGAAAAAAAAGAAAGAAAGTGAATTGCTATTGAGAATTGAAAGGTTGAAGAATGCATTGATGTAAAGGATTTGATCTATTGAAATACTTGATGAATTGCCTAACTACGTACTTGGAAGTCCTTGAATTCCTTTTGCCATTCTATACACATAGCCAACTTGATCCTCATTACAACTTTTTGCATTGGCTATTTTGATCCTAAATAAGGTTGTGATAAGAAGTTGATGAATTCTCAGTTGATAGTGTGCCTATCACAAGATCAGTGTTTGTTTGTTGCTTATTCAGAAATATTTAAGCCTCCAAGTTATGAATCTATACCCTTTTTTCAGCTCTATAGAGAGAACCACACTAAACACTTTGATACCCATGAGTTATGGTACTTAACCTTCAGCTTGAGACATACTTATTGTTGCATGTGTTAGGGTTGGTAGTAAGATGGCTATGGCTTGACAAACACTTACACATTTGGTGAGTGTTTTTGATATCTTGAAGATCATGGCCTTGTTAAGTTCTTGTGGTGTTGAGTTTGAAAAGGACATGACATGTGTTTAAATTGATACTTAATAATTTCATTTGTACCATAGTCTAATTATTTGTTTACTTGTTCTACGTTGAATTGCTAGGAACAAGCAATAAGCAAGTCGGGGGGTGTGATAAGAGTGTAAAATATAATATTTTCACCTCTTAATTATTGCATTGGTGTGATTATTTGATACCAAAATGCACTCTTTACACTTATACTTTGATTCAGGTTGCATTTTGATAGAAAATGTGAAATTTAAAAGAAAAGAGGGAAAATTGACCAAAATGGAAGAAAGTGAAAGTTTAGCGACCAAGTTGCAAATACTCTAAAGATGAGATGGGTGATGGAATGATGATTTGAGAAAGCTAGGAGACCATTGGGTGCAATTAGAAGTCAAAAGAAGTTAAATATGACCATAACACATTCACAAATCAAATTCCAACCACATAAAGATTTTTCAAATTTTCAGCTAGAGATTGAAGTCCACTTTTGACCTAGTAAAAAGAAGAATTTGGAAACATCTATTTCTAGAAAAATTGTAGCCCTTTGTGTTATCTTTCTAACACACTTCAAATTTCTTTAATTGGATAACTAGAGAGAACGTTATGATCAAAATATTGAAAGTAGTTGCACAGAATATTCTAGCCGAAAATTTAGTTTCCTTATTCGGTTCAACCTCTTTTGGAAACAACTTGGCACATAGTTTTAAACCCTAGACTGGACAGAGAACGCCTGTCATGATCCTCACATCAATTTTCTTTGGTTTTTGCCTCAAGAGTTCCATGAAGAACTAAAACCTTTGGTGAAGTTTGGAAGGAACTCATGGGATTTGGGGAAATCACATCAATTGCTCATGTAATTTGGTATTTTATTGTCTAACAATTCTAGATTTTAGACTTTCTCCTTATGAATTGATTTTGAAATTGGTTTAATTTTTATTAGATCTTTCATAGATTCAATCATGTTTTTTCTATTGTTTGATCGAAATATTTATTGGGTAGCAATTTCATTCATGTTATTGGTGGGTTATTTATGATCTTATGCTGAAGTATATAGTTACTTTTGATCTTACTCCAATCACAATTGTGGGAATGTGTTAGAAAGTCTAAGTCTTAGAATTACAATTGGAACTAAAATGATCTTTACTGTTAAATCTTCCGATTAGAGAGTTAGGACAAAAACCTCTAATTGAG
>NW_019231606.1:79975-84159 GCF_002742605.1 Olea europaea var. sylvestris
AACAATTACAATGTCCCACTTTTCCATAAGAACCTGCACTATAGATACCTTATTACGTCAAGAAGAACTGACCATAGAATAGGAAGAGAGAGAGAGAGAGAGAGAGAGAGAGTTACAATACAGTACACAAACACGACAAAAAGCAAATTTTATGTCAAGAAACTAAAAAAAAGGAAAAATATTGGAACTTGCATTCACATTTCTTCCAATAATTCATTGATTTACCAAGATACTTATGTGCAAATGGTCTTTTTTTGTTTCCTTATACTTTTATATTCAATTAATTATGCATGCATTCCCAGTAGACATTTTTTTTAAAGAGATATGAAATTCTACGGGATTATAAGAGGACCTAAGATGGGTGTATTATTTGGTCATCGATATATTCCATAAGTGTTAGACAGAAACTTAACAAAGAAAAACTGCACTAGGGGCAATTTTGTCATTTGTCGCGATGGTGTCGGAATGGGCTGAAATTTGGCAGGTTGATTGGAAATGGCCCGAGAAATTGGACTCGGGACAAAGCCCGAGATCTCGGGATTTTAACCAAATCCCTTCATTTAGGCCTCCGAATAATTAGTTTCTGTATTTCCCGTTTTGAATTTTCGCCATTTTTGGAATGTTATATTTTTTTCTATGTTTTAGGGTTTCTTGTAACGCCTATTTAATGGCTTTTGAAACGTTTTCCATGATTATTGAATAATATACAAGTTTCATTCTTGGAGAATTCCAATTTTCTTATTTTCAAGATTTATGTTGGTAAATCTTTTGTTTTTCTTACTTCCGTTTTGCGTCAAACCCACAATTAAAGCCTTATCATGAAATGAAGACAACATACACCTAATAAGACATGTGAGGATGAATTAGGATATAGGGCAATCTGTTGAGGGGTTGAGCAACATCCAAACCTAACTATGTCTTACGGCGATCCAGGTAATGAATTAGAAGAGCTTGCTATTGTTACATATGAAAATATAATGATCAAACATATTAGGTCCGGTGAAACGAAAAAGGGGGAAGTAACAAGAAGAAAGTGGTTTTGGGAATAACCACAAGATCAAAAATTTTTATTTTAATATGATGAATGTCATTATTTGGAATACTAAAGGGGTTGTGTCATCAAAGAGTTGTTTAATGCAGTTAAATAGACAATATGAGCCTTCAATCCTGGGAATTTGAGAGTTGTTTATATCTCTAGAAAAAATTGGTCGTTGGGTAAGGAAGTTAAAGTTTGAAAACTTTTGCTCTAATATTGATGTGGATGTAAAATATGGCTTTTTTGGTCTTGTGATTTAGAATTTGATCAGATTTAGGGTCATGTCAAATTCTTTCTAGATGGTTTTCTAGAGATAAAGTCCATGTTCTTAACTTCTTTGCATATGCTAATTTTCTTCAAGTTCAAAGGAGAAAGCTTTGGGACCAGTTACATGATCGAGACTATGATAGGGATGCTTGGTTTGTTGGGAGTGATTTTAATATAATACCATCTGATGAAGAACGAATGGGGGATTTGTTGCCCTCTACAAATGGAAAGTTCGAATTTAATAATGTTATTCATTATGTGTGTTTGGCGGATATTCCTTTTGATGGTCCTAAGTTGTCGTGGTATAATGTCAAACTGGGACTTCGTCATTTATGACCGAGGTTGGATAGGGTTTTGGTTAACCAATTGTTTAAAAGCCAGTTCTGAGCAATTTCTTTGTCTTATGTGGATAGAACCTCATCTAATCATTGTCCCATGGTTCTACGCTGCATTGGGAGGAGAATTATTGTTGGAATTTAGTGTAGTGGATGACGGATTCATTCATACCGTATATGCAGTTTACATGTTGGATTTATGCATACCGTAAACGTAACAGACCGTATTTACACATACCGTATTTGCATAGCATACCATATATGCAACAGCTTAGCATACCATATTTGCAACCTACAGTATTTGTAGATTACCATATATGCTGCCTACCGTATATGCACATATTGTCTTTAGATACCGTATTTCCATATACCAATTTTGCACTTACCGAAATTGTAGAACACCGTATATTTACTTACCAAATCGTATGTCAAAAAAATATTTTCAGATTTTTATTATTATAATTTTTTCAACATAAGCAGAAAATAAATTTTAAAATATATGAAGTACAAAATATAAAAACATATGAATATGCAAGTTGAACAAATAAGATAAAATTCAGGAAATGAATTTTCAACCCGAGGCCAGTACGAGTACAGTTTTCTTAAAACAGATTTGCCTCCTCACCTAAGTGCTTGAGATTCAATTCGAGCATCGTTTTCCCGGGATACAATGGTAAAATTAGTAGGATCTGAGCACCACAGATACTATTTTAGGGAATTGATTAGTATTTGAACAATATCACCACCAAGACGATGCTGACAGAAAAAATTATGTATGCAGACAGATTGAATGATACGATGCAACCAATGTTTCTCAGTATTTCGTGTATGCAGTATTTTTGTGTGTTTTTCTAGTGCGTAAGAATTGCTGAAAATGAGAGTTAATATAAGATAAATATGTCATTAACTCTATGGCAATAAACATTGGAGTCACTTCAGTTTCTGCTGGAGAAAGTAAAAAAATTATAAAACATGGACACTCTAAATGGACCAATTTTTGCTCCGTTCGGTCCGACATTCGTGTATGCAGGTCACGCCTGCACATAAGTTTAAGGTCTGAAGGTTATTTTAGTCCGTGATTTGCATTCCCATGCGTGCTCACGTGGAGAGAGTCTCTATGCTACACATAATTACACCCTTCCAAAGTATAGTCATATATAAAGTAGTTCATGCTTTCTTCATTTTCCTATGTGGGACAAATCTAATTTTCCCACATAAACCATCTTCCAATGGTCAACTTTGAGCTCTAATTTCTCATTTATCCATTCATCAATTTTGATAAATATATGGTTTTGATGCTCTAACGGAGGAGAACACGGATCAATTTTGATCTTTCAAATTGGACCAACGGGTCCCATCGAAAATTATGCCAAAAGTGAGCCATTTACTCATTTTTTCGAACAATACCCCACATGAATGAAAATTGAGAGAGACACGAGACCGTGAGACACAAGACTTGGTGATAAAGTTCAAAGGTTGAAGTTTATATAGGATAGGTAGGTATTACCCTTTGAACCTTCCTTTGTGAAAGCATATTTACTTTACTAGCTGACCAGTAGACGTGTTGTCCTTGAACTGTTCTATCGTTTATGTAAATATGATATACTCCACACAGGATTCTTCCTAACATAATTAAGTTCTCATTATTATGTTCATTTTGGTCATGAACATATGCCTAGATCTATGAGAGTTCTTAAGAATTGAGCCACACACAATTCTCTTAAAAGCGACCCTACTTCTCTCTCACATAGGTGATTTTTTATTAAAAGTAATCCGCATTACTTGACTCGATTTTTGACACATAAGAATCATTAAAAGCATATTGCTTATCCTTCATCCTTACGAGCATCACTATTATATCCTAGGAATGGACAGGAGGAAACATCCCCCACAGTGATTTTAGTAAGTCTTTACAATTAAGTTGTCCCTTTAGACGTAGATCTTGGGATCTATAATCAACTAAGTTGGGTTTCTTTCCATTAAAGGGCTTCAGTCTCATTCCTTTCGATAATTTCTCAATTAACCCGCTATTTAACATTTTGGTTAGTGGATCTGCAATGTTATCTTTTGACCTTACATAGTCAATAGTGATAACTTCATCTGAGAGTAGTTGTCTTATGGTATTGTATCTACGACATATATTTCTAGACTTACAATTGTACTCTGTGCCCTTCCTATTGCTGATTGACTGTCACAATATATGTAAATTGCTGGCAAAATTTTTGACCATCTTGAAATATCCTCTAAGAAGTTGCGCAACCATTTGGCCTTTTTACCACATTTATTTGGAGCTATAAACTCAGATTCCATTATAGATCTGGCTATAACTGTTTACTTAGAGGATTTCTAAGATATGGTGACACCTCCCAATGTGAACACAAATCCACTAGTAGAGTATTTTATATCAGATATTCAATTAGCATCACTGTATCCTTCAATGACCGTTAGATATCTGATAAAATATAGTCCATAGTCATGAGTATATCTTAAGTATCTTAGTACTTTTACTATTCCTTTCCAATGATCAGCTCTTGGAAGACTTGTGT
>NW_019231606.1:84911-135563 GCF_002742605.1 Olea europaea var. sylvestris
ACTAATCTGGTCTTGTACTTCGATAGTTCCATCTGTTTTCATTTTCCTTTTAAAAATCTATTTGTAGCCTAGTGGTTTGCTTCCTAGAGGAAGATCCACTTGCTCCCATGTATGATGTAGCAGTATGGAATCTATTTCACTTTTAATGGCATCCTTCCATCGAGGTCCTTCCGAAGAATTTACAGTTTCTTGATAACTTTGAGCTTTACTTTCTACTAAATAGGCCAGAAAATTAGGACCATACGATTTTTCTGTCCTTTCCCGTTTACTTCATCTAACCCCAGTCTTCTAGTTCTTTATCATGATTATTTTCAGTCATAATCTCATATGTTCGTTTGGAAGAGCTTGCTTCCTTTTTGGACTTGCACAGAAATACATGTTCAAAGAATGAAGTATTTCTTGATTCCAATATCGTGTTTTTGTGTATGTCTGAGATTTTAGAATCATACACAAATAATCGATAAGCACTACTATTGTGTGCATAGCCAATGAAGATACAATCTACTGTTTTTGGCCATATCCTTACCTTCTTTGGTGTTGGAACGGCCACTTTAGTAAAACACCCCCACACTCATTAGTATTTATAGAAAGACTTTCTTCTTCCCCATAGCTCTTAAGGGATCTTTTCCATTTTTTTTCGGGATACCATATTTAAAAAATAATTTGTTGATAACACAGCTTCCTCCCCACATGTTTTGAGGTAACACGAAACCTACTAGCATTACATTCTTCATTTTCTTTAAAGTACGATTTTTCCGTTCAACAACACCATTTTGTTGTGGGGAATAAGGTGCAGTGCTTTCATGTATGATTCCGTGTTATGCACAAAATTCAGCAAATTGTACTTCATACTCAATACCTCAATCGCTTCTTAACACCTTAATTTTCTTATTAAGTTGAGTTTTAACTTCATTCTTATAGAGAACAAATTTCTCTATAGCTTCATCTTTGCTTTTAAGTATATACACATGACAGTATTTTGTGCTACCATCAACAAAGTAATGAAATACTTGTTGTCACCACTTGTTTGTACATGTTTTAAGTCACATACATCACTGTGAATTAAATCAAGTGGTTATGTGTTTCGTTCAATTGATTTAAACAATGACCTTATCAATTTTGTCTCAACACAAGTCTCACACTTATGTTTGGAATCAATATGGAACTCGGGTATGCAATTCAAGTTAACTAGTCTTCATAAAATATCATAGTTAACATGTCCTAATCTACCATGTCACAAATTGGAAGACTCAAGCAAATAAACAGAAGAGTTTGCTTTGTTTATTTTTGGTTTAACAACCATTATATTAGTTTAAACATACCAACATAAACATAATATTTTTCGACAAACATTTTACTTTTCGACAAAATAACTTTGTCTGACCCAAATGCAATGCGAAAACAATGATTATTCAGAAGCGACCCGAACACTAGATTCTTATGAATTTTCGACACATATAACACATTATTGAGAATCAACTCCTTTATCGAGGTTATCTTTTGAATCACCTTTCCTTGACCTTTGATTTCAGAAGTTGCTGAAGTTTCAATAAACAACTTTTCCCCATTCTCAATTGCTTCGAACACAGCAAACATCTCCTTACCAGAGCACACATGCCTAGTAGTACCGGTGTCAATTCACCACTCTTTAAGGTTTGAACCCACCATGTACACTTCAGAAATGACGACTGAAAGATTCAACTCCGACACATCTTGTGCTATGTAATCAACCACATTTACTTCTTTCTTTATCTTTGACAATCTGCACTCCGAAGACTTATTACCTACTTTGTCACAATTAAAGCATTTTCCTTGACATTTCTTTTTAGAAATTCCACCTTTCAGTCATTGCTTGATCTTTTTGCCACTGGATGGCCTAGACTTGTTTTTGTAAGTTATACTACTTTGACCATGCTGCACAACTTTGGCTTTGGCCATACCAGGATTGAATTACTTCTTTTCAGAACTCTTGTTATCTTATTCAATTCGAAGTCTAACAATTAGTTCTTCGACGTTCATTTCCTTTCATTTGTGCTTCAAATAATTCTTGAAATCTTTCCACGTGGGAGGCAATTTTTTAATAATTGCAGCTATTGAAAAGTTCCACTCAAAATCATCCCTTCGGCATGAATTTTATGAAGAATCACTTGGAGTTCTTGTACTTGACTGATAACAGTTTTGGAGTCCACTATTTTATAGTCTAAGAATCTGCCGACAATAAACTTTTTAGCCCCTGCATCTTCAATTTCATATTTTTGGTCCAACAACTCCCACAACTCCTTAGCTGTTTTCATATTACTATACACATTGTATAGCGCATCTGCTAAACCATTCATAGTATAGTTTCGACACAAAAAATTCGAATGATTCCAAGCATCAAGTGCACTGATTGCTTGAACATCTCCCTCACCCTCATTGAGTTTTGGAGCAGTCTCAGTCAAGAATCTCCCAAGATTCAAAGTGGTAAGGTAAAATAGCATTTTCTACTACTACTTTTTGAAATTCAAGCCATTGAATTTCTTTGATTTTTCTCCATGATTAATCAGAACATTAACAGTATGGCTAGTTGTTGGAGCCACAATTTGACTCACAATATGACTTGACAATTTAGCTACAGTCTGAGCCACAATAGAGCTCGACCTTTGAGCCACATCATAGCCCACAGTCTGATTTCCAGTAGGCATAGTTTGGGTCACATCCATATTGGTCGATTCAGTTGCCATTTTTGAAAAAAAAAAAAAAAATAGTTTCTAAAATCAAACCAATTTTTTTCCCATTAGAATCTGTTTTAAGTTTATTGGAATTTAATGTAGTGGACGAAACCAGATTCATTCATACCGTATATGCACTTTACATATCGTATTTACGCATACTGTATTTACACAGCATACCGTATTTGCAACCTACCGTATTTGCAAATTACCGTATATATACATATTGCCTTTAGATACTGTATTTTCATATACCGATTTTGCACTTATCGAAATTGTAGAACACCATATATTTACTTACCAAATCGAATGTCAAAAAAAAATTTCAGATTATTATTATTATTTTTTCAACATAATCAGAAAATAAATTTTAAAATACATAAATCAGAAAATATAAATGCATATGAATATGCAAGTCAAACAAGTAAGATAAAATTCAGGAAATGTATCTTCAACTCAAGGCCTGTGCGAGCACAGTTTTCTTAAAACAAATTTGCCCTCTCACCGTAAGTGCTTGAGATTTAATTTAACCGTCTGTTTTCCAGGATACAATGGTAAAATCAGTAGGATCTGAGTGCCATAGATACTATTCCGGCGAACTAACTAGTATCTGAACAATATCACCACCAACACGATGCTGATAGAAAAAATATGTATGCAGGCAGACTGAATGATACTATGATGCAGACCAGTTTTCTTAGTATTTCGTGTATGCAATATTTTTGAGTGTTTTCTGGTGTGTAAGAATTGTTGAAAATGAGACTTAATATAAAATTAATCTGCCATTAAGTCTATGGCAATAAATATTGGAGTCACTTCAGTTTCTGCTGGAATTTTAGCAATTTCAGAAACTCAAAAGTCAGTTGGAGAAAGCAAAAAATTGCAGAACATTGACACTCCAAATGGGCATATTTTTGCTTCGTTCGACCCGACATTTGTGTACACAAGTCGAGCCCACACACAAGTTCAAGGTCCGAAGGCTATTTCGATCCGTGATTTGCACCCCTTACGTGCGCACATGGAGAAAGCCTCTATGATACACATAATTACACCCTTTCAAAGTGTAGCTATATATAAAGTGGTTCATGCTTTCTTCATTTTCCTATGTGGGATAAATCAAATTTTTCCACATAAACCATCTTCCGATGGTCAACTTTGAGCTCCCACTTCTCATTCATCCATTCATCAATTTTGGCACGTAAATGTATGTTTTTATGCTCTCATGAAGTAAAACACGGATCAATTTGATCTTCCAAATTAAACCAACGAGTCCCATCGAAAATTGTGCCAAAATGACATTTACTCATTTTTTCCAACAATTAGATGGGTCTAGGCTTTTTCGTTTTCTTAAGATGTGGTGCATACATGAGGGATCTTTGCCACTAGTCAAGCAGGTGTAGAAAATGTAGAAAATGAAAGTTGATGGCTATCCTATGATCAGGATTTCTAGAAAGTTGCAGGCCTTAATAATTTCCCTGTGTCAATAGAATATGGAGGTGTTTGGAAATGTCTAATGAAATTTGGATTATATGGAGGATAAGTTGATCCATCCTGAACAGGGCCGGCCCTAAAAATTTTGAGGCCCTAGGCAACATATTATTATGAGGCCCTTAAATTTTGTGCATGTTCGATCACTCCTGACAATTGGCCTTCTTTTTCTACTATATAAACACATGCCCTTCTCTTTAGCACTGTAAAAAGAAAAGAATGCATTTCATGAAGCTAAATTATTGGTCAGTAGCCATGATGAGTTTTTCCCTTCCCAAATTTTACAGTAATCATTCTCTCTTCATTTATGTTACTACTCTAATGCTTTACTAATAAGTTATATTATGCAGAAGAAAAAGAATCTTATCCCAGTAAACAAAAAACAAAATATCCCTTTTTTCCTTTAGTAATTGGTCCGAAATTGTTGAAGGGATAAAAGAATCATCAATTCTTTCATTAGAGATTTTACATATAATTTTGGCCATTTAGGTGCGCAGCACAATAAAAATTTGCTTCAACTTTGTAAAACCATTATCCATAGATTTTGGAGTGAATAAGAAATCTATATAAAATAAGGAAACAAGCTGTAGAGTAATATTCTAAAATTTACTATATTGCAAACCTAAATTGTACCTAATTAATTATGCCAATATGGATTTACCTTCAAGCTTCAGCCAACATTGTCAGAGCAAATAATGTACTTTCACATGATTCAAACTTACAAAAAGAAATAAGAAAAAAACCAAAGTAGATTGTAGAAAACAAGTTTCTTACTTATATAGGTATTGTACTATAGATGAAAGAGCAGTTCCGCATCATAAACCCAATGGTTGTTTATGAACTTTTCAATTTCCTCAAAATACTATGCTCTTAGACCTGGAACTCGATTGAATTATTACTCCAAACTAGAAGAAATGGGTGTAGAATTTTTATATTTGCAATAGATTCTTTTCTTCCTTCTTGCCCTTGTTCTACTCAGGTCGCAGTCCTCTTCCTTCTAGGGCTACTCTAGCAGTAGTGGTCTGATGGAATCAATTCTTTCAATTCAATAAATCAAAATTTCACTATCCCTTCCCCCTTTTGCCCTAGAAAAATGATGCTTTTATGAAACATTGTGTGGGTTTTTTATGGGCTCTATTTTGGGCCAAATTTTTTTTTTGAGGCCCCTTAAAACAATGAGGCCCTAGGCAGCTGCCTAGTCTGCCTTGGGCCAGGAGCGGGCCTGATCTTGAACATCTCTTATTGAACATTAGTCACGGAGATTGAAAGGGAGCTATTTCAACGTAGACAGAAGCATCTAGCATAGGTTGAAAGGCATAAGATTTTTTGGAAACAAAAAAGTAGTATTAAATTGTTGATAGAAGAGGACGCTAACATTAAGTTTTTCCATGCTAGTGTTAGAAATAAAATAAAAAGTCTGAGGATTGATCATATGGTTTTGGAAGATGGGTTGGCATCGCAATCTACAGTTCAATTTTTTAAATCATTATTATCTGTCTCTCCTGTTGGCATGGCAAATTCGAAAATGGAACTTTTACAACTAGTTATTACAGCAATAGGTTACATCAATAGATAGTCTCTTTTGTGCAAAATGCCTGGGCTAGAAGAGGTTAAAAAGGCTCTATGGTCCATTACTAGTGATAGTAGTCCAGGTCCTAGGCTAGAAATGGCAAAAGAGTTTTTTGGGGAAAGCTCGTTGACTATGCCTCTGGGTGCTACTAACGTTGTCCTCATTCATAAGGTAGAAGCCCCCAGTAGTTTCGTTCAGTTTAGGCCCATTAGTTTGTACTCAATGATTTATAAGGTGTTGTCAAAGGTTACGGTCACTAGATTAGTTCCCCTAATTGTGGGTATCATTACGCAGGAACAAGCAGCTTTTGTTCATAGGAGAAGTATCTTTGATAATATCTCTATAGCTCTGGGGATGGTACATGGTTTACACAAAAAGGTGAGATGTAGTAATATATTGATGAGGCTTCATATGGCGACAGCATATGACAGGGTAAATTGGAGGTTCTTATTGATTTTTTTAAAGAAACTGGGTTTTTCAGAGGAATGGAAGAATCTCATTTTCAACTATATTTCCATTTTTCCCATCACGCTTAATGGAACGACTAGGGATTTTTTCATTCCATCTCATGGGTTGAGACAAAGTGATCCATTATCACCTTATCTCTTTATTTTAACATGGGAATTGCTCTCCAGGTTGATTAATCGAGTTGTTGGTAATGTGTTGGGTTTTTTATACCTAACAAATTTCGAGCTATGATGTTAACATGGGTTAATATTATTTCAAAGGAAAGTCCGATGAATAAAATAAGTCCAACAATCAAGTCCATGAGTTACACTTGACCCAATTGTATTTTCTTATGGATGGCTTGAATCTTGGCCCGTTTACCCCTTTAATGGTCCAACTTAAAGCCTAACCCTAGAGTATATATATGACTATAACCCTAGCCACTTTCTAATGATATATTGTGTGATTTTGAGAGAAGAAAAGGAGAATTTCTACTGCCCCCTTTTGTGTGAGAAAAAAGGTCTCCAGAAGTGTCCAGAACGCTTGTATAACGTGTGCAATTGGTGGTTCCTTCATAATATACCTTTGTGGTGTCTTCTCCTAGCCTTTGTGGCCACAAATCATCATATTTTCTTGTCCTGTATGGGTAAGATTGAATAGCAACCAAGGTGAATCAATTGGTTGTAGTTTGGAGCCGATTGGACTGGCTGTTAGTTGAGGAAAGTGCGTTGGACTGAGCCCGAAAATCATCGATTTGAAGATCTTTCAAGAAAGCTTCCACAACATAATGGATAAGAGATTCCTTTTCAAACAAAAGGTATTATGGTTCGCCATTTAGCATTTATGGATGATTTACTGCTATTCTTAAATGGTGGTAAAAAATTGATGAGTAAAGTGATGAGACTATAAGACTATATGAGTCTTTATCAGGGCAGTTAGTGAGCAAGAAACGGTCAACTTTGCTTTTTTGGAAGCATATTACAATCGCTAGAATGAGTTTATTGGCTTTATGGGTTTTAGAGAATGAGGTTTACGATGTACATATCCGGGGGTTCCACTTTACATAGGACGGCTGACTATTAATTTGTTTGATCTGCTGGTTGCTAAAATTCAAAAGAAGCTGGCAGGGTGGAAAGGGCGGCTTCTCTCCTTTGGTGGTAAGATCACACTACTTAAATAAATTATTTGTAACATGTCAATTCATATTTTATCTATGCTTAATCATCTAAATGGGATTCATCATAATTTAAATGGCATATTCTCCTCCTTCCTTTGGGATTCATCAGATTATATGGTAGAGGTTAAAAGGGATTGATACAAGAAGATTCGAGATCTTAATGTGCTTTTCATCATTGAATTTTTATCAAACTTGCATTAATCACAGTCTGAATTAATTCTAGTTAATTTAGGTATTGCCTTCATAAGTTGATTACAATTTAGTTATAGAAAAATTACAAGTTTTCATTGTTTTGATTAAAGATCAATTTATTCGAATTTAAACCAATATAATCTCTGTGGGAACAATAATTGGACTCAAATTCATCTTACTATTTGTTAAAGAACCGTGCACTTATGATATTTTTTATCGACCAATATTTCATCAACACCTACCTATGTGAAATTATTTGTTGATCAATTACCAGAAACTGAGGATGAACTTAAAAGAACGACAAATATGCATTATAGTAATGTTGCTGGATCTATAATGTATGTTATGGTATGCTCTACACTTGACATTGCCTATGTTGTAAGTGTGTTGAGCATATTCATGAGTAATCCGGGCGAGCTTAATTGGGAAGCCATGAAAATTTTGATTAAGTACTTGAAAGGTACAAGCACTTAGATTCATGTTTAAAACTGATAAAAGTGTCTTTAAACTGGAAGGATATGTAGACTCTTATTTTGTTGAAAATTAATATAATGAGAAGTCTACAACTGCATATTTCAATATGATAAATAATACATGCATTAGTTGGAAATCACAAATTTAAAAACTGGTTGTTTTGTCTTCAATTGAAGTTGAATATATAGCTGCAACTGAGGCAGTGAAAGAAGGCATGCAGTTGAAAGGTTTGCTAAATGAGTTAGGGCATATAGAAAATCATGTGGAGTTGTGTTATGATATCCCAAGTGCTATTTTCTTAAGTAAAAATCCAATTTTTCATGATAGGATTAAACATATAGATGTTTAAGTTTCATTTCATTAGAGATATAATTGAAAAAGGTGATATTAAGTTGATCAAAATTCCTTCTAAAATAAATCCTGCAGATTCAAATAAAAGGTAATACCACTTAGTAAATTCATTGATTCTTTTAGTTCATTGAACTTTGAAGTTAGCTAATTTTTTTCTCTCCTTTGTGAACAAGTAATAAGAGCAAAGTAAGTTAGTTGATTTTACTTGAATCCACTAAGAAGCAATCTCAAATTGTAGTAAGGGTGGAGATTGTGAAGCAGTTGGGTTGCTGAAATTTGAGAACCAAGTTTAATGGCCCAAGTGTTTAATATGCCACTTGTGATCCATATTTGTTAAGATTCCAAAATGAAAGAAAAACACGTGTTTTATATCATACATGTGCTTCATTTAGATGATTGACATGAGAAGTACTATCATCGTAGGACGGAGGATTGATTGAAACCAATACATATACCGCACAAATGTCTTTCGGAGGTGTACAATGAAACCCTCTCTCTCTATTCTTCAACTGTTTCGTGATGCTCTCTCTGAAATTGTTCATCATTCTTGATGATTATAGTATAATTCTTGAGTGAATTTGTTTGAGTGCTGTTAAATAATATCAATGACTCTTTTTGTGAGGGTTAGTAATCTCTTTTGTGGGATGTTTAGAATACGAATTTGAGAGAAACTTGAACAGCGTGTGTTATTTTTATTTGATATTTTCGCCCGTGATAGAAACTATGCCAAGCGGAACCTAAGTTAGCTTACTTTGAAATTGGAGGGAAAATAAGAGAGAGATCTGAAAGGTGCATCTATTGACGCCTTGAACTGAAGTGGGTGTAATGGAAATGGCACCCAATTCCAAGAAGAACGAGGAAAGAAGGTTGTGCCACTTCGGGTTTTATTTTTTATTTTTTATTTTTATTTTTTGGCTGGAGGATTAAAGTGTAGACTATTCATTTTCAAGTGTTAACGTTCATTTTTGTTGTTCGTTTTATTGTTTGAACCAGAGGACTGCCAATGAAACAAATAGATGTTTCATGTTTTGCATGGTTTGGCAGTAGCGAGGTTAGGTTCGTTTTTGGTGAATTTAGGGAGTTTCTATTGTATGGAAGTGCTGTTCTCACTTGTCATATTTAAAATTATCGATGAATCCTCCTATTAATGCCTTCTTAGCCCAAACTTTGAGTTACTATGATATTCTTTTTCTTTTTCTTTATTTTTTTCTTTATTTATTTTTTTTTTTTTGTACAAGTGACAGTTTGGACTTGGAATGAGCACCAAGAAGATGATATTTTTATCAAGTATTGGTTTAGGATCATGTCTTCTTGGGATTATTGTGGAGGAACAATTCCATCATTGTTTTAACACTGAATAAATGTATCCAAAAGTCTCTCAGGTTCAATACTGCTCCATATTAAAATTATCACATTGGAAGGAAAAGATAACAATAGATTACTGTTTGTTACACCAACAATCTAACTTTTTTTTATGGAAACAACAATATCACCACTGTGTTTTTTAGCCCGCAACTTCCAGAAACAACTTCAAGGTTTGGACACGTTTGCTATCTGTCGTAACAGAAAAAAATAAAAGTTTTAAATTTCAAAATTAATCTCTTTTTATTTATTTATTTATTTTGTTTTGTTTTTAGGTTTAATACGAATTTAAAACCTTAATTACATGGCTTAATTTTACATGAATGTTGGGGTTAAATTTGTCCTATAAAAGGGAATAATTTTCGTTATTTGAAACACAACTTGGAAGCTGATTTCCCATACACCTTACATTATATTTATATAGTTTTTGACAACTCAATAAAGGCTCGTTCTTTATCTGCTGTGATAACCAGCTGTGAGCTAAATGAGTTTTATCTTAATGCAGTGTTGTGTTCAAAGTATTCACACAAAAGGGATACAGCAAATTTTAAAACTGTGTCTTTGATGTGACTTCTTAAGACTTGTTGTCTAGCTCTTATTATGTTTATGCTATTTTTATTGATTATGTTAATTGATAATCTTATCTACACACAAATCACTCATTTTTCCCTACAATCTAAAGTCTTGTTGAGGTGATTTCTATGTAGTAGTGGTTATTAATTAATTCTTCATCCAAGTTTACTCTTATGTAGTTGCATTTTGATGTTCTCTACAAATATGGCCTTCATATATGAGCATATAAAATTGAAACTGTGCTAATTATAAAATGCACTTGTCTTTAAAATGTATTAAAAACATGATTTTTCTTGCAAATACGTGATTGAGCATAAACATGAATCTAAATCAATTAGTGTGTTCTTGAACTTGAGGTTTTGTCATCTTGAAATTATTTTATTTTTGTAACTTAAAATCTTGAGTAATCTAGTTTTACAAAATCATGCGATGATCAGTTAGTATTTTGGTCAATTTACTATTATTTTCATTTAGCCATTGAATTTGCAAGAATATGAGTTGTAGTTGTTAGTTTTACTCTACATTGGAGAGCTAGGCTAAGAATCTCAGATTCTGATAAATCAAGTTTCAACTTTATTCAAGGCTCAAAGTTATAACCGGCTTGGAGCTCATTCTTAGCTCTAATTGGTATCCATAAAATCAGCAGAGGATGAGCATAATCAATAGAAAGACATTGTTTTGGAACTATAACACTCGCACATTGATGCACGGCACGTAGAAACATAAACAAACATACGTGTATGTTTATTATGTTTTACTTGTATGCTAACTTCAATACATTTTAGGCCAGTTGCCACCAGCATTAAAGCGGTGAACTTTTCCAAATTTTATGCCTCGTAATTGTTGTTATAACTATTACAACTGTTGGGTATTTGATACCAAATGAACCTCAGGGCGATAATGAATATTCAAGTCTAAATTATTCATTTGACTTTTTGTAAGTCAATTAATGGAACACTTTATGTGTTAAGTTGGAAATCACAATTGGTAGCCTAAGTTATAGAGAAGGACCAATACCACTAACCTATTATGTGGTGTATTTAAATGGGGTGCCTTTCCTTTGTGTTGGGACATGACACACGGTTTAGTCTTTCCTTTGACATTGGCTGTGCCTTTGACCTTTCTTTTAGCTGCTTCTCTTTGTGACCTTTATACTTTGTCACTTGCCCTTATGTGGGTTGCCATCGGTGCTCCATTCTCTATTGCTTTCGTATCAATGACCTGATCGTCAAATTGAGTTTTCCTGGCTACTTCTTAGTGTACATTTTTGTCCCTGTTTCGATCTCCTCTTTGTTGCTTTTCGTATGTAGCTACTCTTGGCAAATTTTAGGTGTTGTGGTCCATTTTAGTGACTTTTGGTCAAATTTTGTGGTGCTGTTGTGTGATTTTCAACTTTTGTTCTGAGCCTTGATCCATCCATCTTGGTACCAAAATCATTGAAGTATCTGTTTCAATTGCACTATTGAGATTAATCTGTGATAAATTGAACGTGTGTTCATAGTGCAATTGACGGTTGTTCTGTTGATTTTACAAAAGACCCCTTCAATTAAAGTTTCGCATCTCTAATTTTTATGGACCACAGACATGTTTATTCTGGTACATTGGCTGAAACTCTTTACATTACTGCAATAACAATAGGACTATGGCCTTGCCTGATGCTAGAATTTTAGGGTTATTTACCTACATTGTCATTTTTATAGCTATTTGATCATTGTTTGATATTCTGCATTGTTGCCGAGTTATTGGTTATCAAAATTATTACCTTTGACCTTACTCGCTTGATAATTCTCTTAAGACTAAGGTTCGAATCTTATGAAAATTCTGCGAATTTATACCGACGTATGACTGCGACCAATAGGATATTCTATGTGGTTATCTCTTTGTTGGTTGCTTACATACTACATGTCTTATTTGTTAAGATGTCTGCGCACCATTTTTTACTTAGGTATCTTTAACGGTAATGGTGATTTTTTCATTTAACAACAAAAGGTGAAAGGGATTTTAGTAGAACAAAAAGTTTTAAAAGCCACTGATTATTCTTTTACTGCGACTATGAGGATTAGAAAATGAGTTTTGCGAACTTGCTTATATCTCTATTATCTTGCATTTATCTAATACTATTTTTCTGAAAGGTTGGCAAACATGACATCGTAAAAGAATTTTTGAAATAGCTTGAGAAGCTTTATTTGACATAATCTAAACATAATCTATGTCCAACAAGTTTTTCTTACTTAAAAGTTTTTTTCAGTTTCAAAATTGAACCCTGAAAAGAGTTAGTTGACAATCTTGATGTTTTCAACAAATTGGTTCAAAATATTACAAATTGTTGTGAAAAGGATTCTGATGAACTTATAGCTATTATACTTTGGAATCCTATTCCTAGTAATTATAAGGATATCAAGAATGCAATCTAATATGGAGAGAAGACCTTTACATTCAATATAGTCATCAGTTCCTTAAAGTCAAGAGGAAAATAAAAGTCGAAAGAAGAGAGATAAAAGTTAAAAAAAAAAAAAAAAATTACCAAATGAGGGGTAGAACTTAGTTAGGGTGGAGGGGGGCAAAGCAGTTGTGACAGGAAAAAGTAGAGAGGTAGTTCTAAGTCACATGAGAAGATTAAGGAGAAAAAATGTTACAGTTGTTGGAAAGTAGGATATTTCATAAATGACTGCTAAAAAGAGAAGAAAAAATAAAAAATAAATGAAAAAAGGGGGGTTGAGAGATCAAAATGGAGGTAAACCCAGTGGGACAAACGTTGTTTTCCAGATAAATGAAACGAGTGAGGTTTACATGCTCTTAGATAATGAACTGACTAAAATTAACCTCTCTATAAAACCCCATATATGTTGAGTGAATTCTTGACTCTAGTGTTTCTTTTATGTTTATCAAATAGATTATGGTTTGATCATTTTCATAAGTTTGATCATGGACATGTAGTTGCATGGGATGGAGTCGTATCTAACGTGGGTAGTATGACTATCAAATTTGACAATAATTTTGTACACACACTAAGAGAAGTTAGGCAAATTCCACTCATAAGTAAGAATATAATTTCTATGGGAGAGTTGAAGTGTACATGTTTCAGAGTGTTAGAAATGTATAAGGGAATTCTTAGAGCCTTTAAGGCTACTAGGAACAATGACATTTACATCACGCATGTTGAAGTTATAGGTGGTTTAAATTCCACCATCACTAACACTGATCACACACAAAAGTGGTATTATAGCAAGGATGTATTTGTTAAGGATATGGTGTCTAACATACCATTTTATGATCGTTGTGTATAGGATATTATTTGTATCTAGCACAGACAAGACTCTAGAGTGTTAGAATACATTCATACTGATTAGTGGGATCCGGACATTTAAATTGATATGTGGGATCCGGGAAGTAATCCCACTTTTGGTGGTAACAAATATTTTATGTCTGTTATTGATGATTTCTCCAGACGTATGTAGGTTTATTTGCTGAAATATAAATTTGAAACTTTTGTGAATTTTAAAAATTCGAAAGTTAAGGTAGCGAACTAGACAAGTAAGAAAGTGAAATATTTGGGTGTTGAAAATGGTCTCTAGTTATGCAATGCTAAATTTGATCAATTATGCAATCAATCTAGCATTATTAGACATAGGACTATACCTTACATTAAAAAGATGAATCGTACTTCGCTTGATAAAATTAAATGTATGATGTTAAATTTTGGTGTGCGTAAGTCTTTTTAGGGTGAAGCTATTATAACATTGTGTTAAATGATTAATATGATTCCTTCCACTTCTTTTAATGGTGATACACCATACGAGATTTGGTACAATAAATGTAATGATTATTTTGCTTAGGACTTTTGGTTGCGCTGCTTTCTTTCATCAAAGTTAGGGAAAACTAGAATCTAGAGCTAAAAAGTGTGTTTTCATAGGTTATCCTGAGGAAGTTAAAGGATATAAGTTATAGGATAGAAGCCAGAAGGGCATGAGAATAATCATAAGTCGCGATATCACGTTTAATGATCCTAAGATGCCTAGCAAAGAGAGTGAGGAATAGCTTGAAATTGTTAGGGAAGACTCCGCATTTGAGATGGAATGAGTGAGAGTCACATCCCCATTACCCCAAGCAAGGTGGAGAGCAATATACAAAATTAGTAGAACATAGGACTAGAAAGTGATGAGGAAGTTGTTGAGGACAACCCTATCAACCCAAAGCCCTCTCTAGCTGATTATCAATTAACTAGAGATAGAGAGATGAGACCACATAGGAAACCTCAAAGTATGTCTGACTATATCATAGCCTATACTAATTATCAAGAACTAGTTGATAAGGAGCCAAATACTTATCAGCAGGCGACGAAGATTGAAAAAAAAAAGTTGAGGAGTGGCCGTGTGCCACGAGAGAAGAGATGAGTTCTGTCATAAAATCTTTTCGATTTAAAATAAAGCAAGTTTCCGGATCCTTAACAAGTATTAAAATGGATTTTTAAGTCCAAGTATCGTACCTTAGGATATTGTACTAGTTTAAATTCCAAAACAATGAAAATTCAAGATTTTTCTATAATTAAATTATAACCACTTAAATTTCGTATATATGTAGAACCTAAATTAATTAAAATCAATGCAAGATTATAAAACATACTAGGATCCCCCGAATCCTCTTATATTATCTCCTTTAACCACAAACCTTTCAATTTGATAATACGATTCAATTATGAAAACTAATATTCCTAATTTATTTAACAATCTCTCTCAAGTAAAATTAATCAATTCTTATATGTGACGCTACTATACTTCTATGACAGATACGAACATATAAAAATGCATTAAAGATTTATGAATACTTAAAGATCGCGCAGTATATTTCTCTCCCCTATTCTATGACAATGGACACTATGTCTAATTTATTTTTAATCTTTTGAAAGTAAAATAAGCCTCAAAACTCATATAACTATTATGCATATAAGTGTAGAGAAAATTAAATTCACATCAATCATTCAAAAATTGAAAACGTGATCCTAGCACAACAAATACTTAACTGCTCATAATGTCGGAGTTAAACAAATAAAGCTCAAATGACATCACCAAAAAATTGATAGAACATGATTAATTTCCGATTTTCTTGCACAAATTATTGATAAATTATGTACAAAAAGCTAGAATCGATACTTCAATTTGTAACTATCCACCTGTATGTCTACTTTCATTCATCAAACCACCATTCCTTTGATATGATCCGGGTGGTGCACCAAACTACCAATAATTTGATTATTGTTGGAAGAAAGCCAATTGCAAAGTTTATGTTTAATTCTAGCCAACAAGCCATGCAAATTAATTGTTCGAGACTTCGAAGTAGTTGATAAAGATGGTCATTTATATATTCAAACAACCAAGTCCAACATCTTGAAGATAACAGGTTCCATAATAGCAGGAAGAGACTAAGTGCAAAGTCGAGTTCGATCAAAGCCAATAAAATCATGCAATTAAGTGTCGAGGTTACGGTGTCCAAAATAATGAAGTTCACATGTCAAGGAGTAACTTTCATGTTGGGGTTGAGAGCCGAAGAGAAGATTCAAAGTTTTGGATGATATATGGAAAAATGAGTAGTGTGGATTAAAAGGGGCATAAATTTCAGCTCGGGTGTCGGATTTTCTCTCATGAATACAATCCGAAATCGTCACAAAATTCCACACATGAAAAAGTTTGTGTTGAAATTTAATACTATGCAACCGCATAGTATAAAAGGCATGTGACCGCATAGACCATTCTCGAGACCAAATTGAAAGATTTCAAATGAATTATGTGACTGCATTGGATTATACTATGCGACCACATAGTGCACTTTTGGGCAAAAAATTTCCTTTTCAATGATTTTCCATATTTTGCTAGATTTTATTTTTATTCCATATCTTTGTAATCTTGGACGAATAATGCACGATTTTACTAGATTTTTTTAGGGTTTTACAACTAATATAAATATAGGAATTCTCTTTCATTGTATTCACATTAGAAGACTTCTCCATATGAATTAATTGAGATTTTCTCTTGCGAAGATTTGCTTCAATTTTGTTTCTTGATGGAACAATAATACCTAACTTATCGAGAATTTATTTCTTGTGACGTTCAAAACATCAGATATGAATTTTAGAATTGTGTAATCAAGGGGTCATTCAAGCAACGTTCTTGCTAATTTTTTGGTTCATATTTTCTTGGTTCAAATCCAAAATTTCGGAAGATATTCGTAAGCCTTGTGATCAAGAGGTCGTCCATTTAATATACGTTTGGTTGCTTGGTTCATTGTTCATGGGTTAATTCCTAAACCTTGATCGTATTTGGGCATTTTTGGGATCCAGTGTCAATATCATGTGGGTTCGATAGCGATCGTACTAACCGGGTTTGCATCATTTGTTATCAGAGCTAAGGCACCAAGATCGAGATTATATCCATTTTTATTTTTTTATAGAGTCTTTTGTTTTCCGCATTTTTTTCTTTTGTTCGTCGTGTTTCTCGTAATTTTTCAATTTTGTTGAGTCTTTAATTCGTTATTCAACAATTTATTTCTTGTGGCGTTGAAAACATCGAGTTGAATCTTTAAAGTGTGTAATCACGGGGTCTTTCAATCAACGTTCTTGTTGGGTTTTTTGGTTCATGTCTTCTTGGTTCAAATCCAAAATTCCGAAAGATATTTGTAAGCCTTGTGATCAAGAGGTCGTTCGTTTAATATACGTTCGGTTGCTTGGTTCATTGTTCGTTGTTCGTGGGTTAATTCCTAAACCTTGATCGTATTTGGGCATTCTTGGGATCCAGTATCAATATCCTATGGGTACGAAATGACTGTGCTAACCGGGTTCGCATCACGTTTCCTTCTTTTTTCTCTAAAATGTCAACAACTTCTTGTCTTTTTTTTCATCCCAATCTTTTCCAATTATGCTCCTATATGCTTGTATATATATTTATGGAATTTGTTACTTGTACATCAAAATTGTACACAAGGGATTACATAATATGATGTGAAGGAAAAAATTGGATGAAAAAATTGACTATTCTTTAAATTGGTAAATAGTAGAGTGCCAAGTGACATTATGTAACCCCTGATGTACATGTAGCAAGATTCTATATTCAATCTCAATGAGTAATTTGCCCTCGCCAATATTTGTCCAATTAGAAGTTCAAGTTCTTTTTTTCTTTTCTTTTCATTCTAATTCAACAACAAACTGGTTTTATCCAATTATAAAGCCCACTTAAGTATCAATTTCCTTTCAAGGCCCACTTCATTTAAAATAGTGCAATTCAATCCTTGAGTCTAATTAATTGTGCACATAATGTACTTCTTTAGTTCAACTTAAGCCTTTCGGTTTTTTAAATGTGAAATTAGTCCTCAAACATTCTTCCAATGGCCAACTTATCCTTCTTCCCTTTCCAATTGCTTAGAAATAGATCCAACACCAAAACAAAGGAAAACAATTTAAGTAGAAATCAACACTTTGATGATATAAAAATTATGTAATATGCGTGAATAAGTGTACAAAATGTACTTATCAAATATCCTCAAACTAAAACCTTTATGTATCCTCGAACAAATCAAAACAAAACATAGGCATAAAATATATTACTATCTGAAACAAATCACAAATATCATACTCAACGTTGAACTGTTTGTCCATATGCCCAGGTTCAAATTTAAGTAACATTTTAGAAAGATCAAAACAACATCAAAGACAAATTTTTACTTATCCGATACTCAACTTTGTGTGTGATAAGCCAACATTGAATTCACACCCATACAAGAACACAACCAATCAAGTGTTGTTGATTTTCACATAATCACAATCCTTTTGTAATCAATTTTTCCTCACACCTCTCGTGCAAAATTAGTCCTTATGATTTTCTCTCCAATCACGAGGTATTTTTAGTACATGTGGGTTCCTAATTATCATTAAAATTCATTTTTCACATAAGCTAATTAGAATTAGATACTTATATCTCTAGAAGGTAGAAGATAAAAATTTATTAAAGTCAAACCGCCCGTTTCTAGATTTCAAATATTTTAAGTCCTTATTGGGCACATATCGTTTTTGATATTCCAAATCCCTTTTTTCTTTCTTTCCTTTTATCTTACATCTCATGTGCAATACTTTTCTCCATTATGCTTTTCTAATGAACCATGTAGTGAACTTAATGTCGATGACTCCCAAATCAAATGACCGTAAGGCAACTAGTTTTTAAATACCCTTGCAGATTTAATAACTCAAGTCAAAAAGGCTATAAAGAGAGGTAGAAAATATATCACATTTTTTATACAAGAATCTAGTCTTTCACTGTCTTGACATCTTATGTGCAAAACTTCATTCCATTAAACGTTCCAAATGATCACTATAGCAAACTTTAGGCTGATAACTCCCAAATCAGATGATATAAAGCACCAGGTTTTAAAGAACCTAGCAAGCTTAATCACTCAAGTCATAACAGCTACGGAAAGAAGTAAAAGATGTATGAAATTTGAATTATAAAAATGGTCAGTGCCGGTTCTAGACTCCTTAATTCAAACTCCTTCAAATAACGCTTAGATCCTAGAATTCCAAACCATCAAACTTAAATGAAAAAAAGTAATAATCTTCCCACCCCAAAACTGCTTTTTAGCAGTTTGATTTATGATATAAAGCACCAGGTTTTAAAGAACCTAGCAAGCTTAATCACTCAAGTCATAACAGCTACGAAAAGAAGTAAAAGATGTATGAAATTTGAATTATAAAAATGGTCAGTGCCGGTTCTAGACTCCTTAATTCAAACTCCTTCAAATAACGCTTGGATCCTAGAATTCCAAACCATCAAACTTAAATGAAAAAAAGTAATAATCTTCCCACCCCAAAACTGCTTTTTAGCAGTTTGATTTCTGTATTAAAGGTTTAGTAATTCAACTTAAGCCGAGGTCAACAACATCAACAATTAAATCCCCATAATCAAGTCATGTCCTAACATAAGCAATAAGTCAATGATGGATATGCTCTCAAATAATCAAGTCTAACATATCTATGAGTACTCAAGTAAAAGCATAAGTTATAGTATTGTCTAGTTCTAACTAAATCTGTACTCAATACAAACAATAAACAATATCATAGGTGGCAAGTCGTTCAACGCTAACTAGACACTATTTTTGGTTTTTTAACCAGTTAAATAAACTCGATCAATAGTTGAAAAATAAATATATATTCCAAGTATTCTAATACTTACCCACCTCCAGACAAAAATATTACATTGTCTCCAATATAAAAATGAAATAATTAAAGTGAGAAAATATAAAAAAAAAACTCTCTGGGATAGATGTGGATGAGTCGAAATGGTCCGGCTGGTAGACATTATGACATCCGCCAATTTTCCTTCTTGCTAGATTTTAACTTTATGTTCCAATGATTTAAAATAAATATTAGTGATAACATATAAGGTTTAAATATTTGCAATGAATTTATACCAAAAAAGTTCTAATCTTCTAACTTTAAGAAAGACTATCTAATGGAGCATTGTCCCAACAAAAATCCTATAGCTAGGAATAGATAAGTATTTCAAAATTGGAGATTGAAATATAGGTGCAATCTTAAGAATACATATCACATCAATGGAAGCTCGATATAATGCTAAGATGTTAACAATGAGCCTAAATAAAATGAACTCAATAAGTAAACTTGTGTAATGTAAATCTTAATATATTATCTACCTAAAATGTGTTAAAAAATGTTTAATGCAAGAGTTACAAACTGTGGTCCTAAAATACTAATGCAGTCACTAAAAATACGTATAATGCAATAAGTGAAAAGCGATAGAAAATTGGGTTTTTTCCCATTAAGCGCTCAATTTATATTCTAGAGCTCGACTTTTAGGTGATTTACTCTAGTGTTGCAAGATGAATGGTGGATTTTCTATTTAGAATCCCCCGTTCTAATATGTCTTTAACAGTTGTCCATTAACTTTGAATGTCCCTTTACTCGCATGCGTGATTTCAATAGCCCCACATGGAAAAACTAAAGTAATAGTGTACAGTCCGACCACCATGACCTCAAGTTGCTTGGAAAAAGCTTGAGTCGTGAATTGTTTATCAAGATTTTTTGCCCAACTTCAAACTTCCTTCTTTAACTTATAAGTGTCATGCCACTTTTTGGTTTGCTTCTTTTAAAATTTTGCATTCTCATAGGCTTCTAACCAAAACTCATCCACCTCATTTAATTGCAGTAGTCTCTTTTCACCTATTGCTTTCAATCAAATTCAAGTTTTTTACTACCTAGTAAGGTTAATGCTCGAACTCAATTGGCAAATGACATGCTTTCCCAAAAGCTAGACGATAAGGAGACATGCCTAAAGGGGTCTTAAAGGCTATTTTGTAGGCCCACAAAGCATCATCAAGTTTCTTAGACCAATCTTCTCTCACAGAACGCACTGTTCCTTGAAGATCCACTTCAACTCTCAATTGGAGATTTCAACTTGCCCACTAGTTTAAGTGAGATATGTGATAGCTATACGATGTCAGACACAATATTTAGCTAACAAGGACTTAAAGTGACGATTACAGAAGTGATTATTCCCATCATTGATAATTGCGTGGGGTATGCCATACTAAGTGAAAAATGTACATTTTCAAGAAACTTCACCACCCGAGTAGCATTAGTGGGCAATGCAATTGCATTCACTCATTTAGAGACATAGTAAGCTACAATGAGAATATATTAATTTGAGAATATAGAGGAATGGTCCCATAAAATCAATTTCCCATGCCTCAAATAGCTCCACTTCGAGAATATTATTCAATGCCATCATATTCCATTTAGATATATTTCGTATGTGCTAGCATCTAGCATACCTCTTCACGAAAATATAAGCATCTCTAAATATTGAAGGCCAATAGAACCCAGACTATAGGATTTTTACAGCCATCTTTGAAGCATAAAAATGTCTAGCATAGGCGGATGAATTACACAACTCGAGTACCTAAAAGAACTCTTCTTGAGGAAGACACTGCCTAATAATCTAATCTCGACCTCTCTTCCCGAAAATAGTATTTCAAGGCAAAATATAATTTCTCCTTTTGATGACTTGAATAATATGGTGGAACGATGGATTTTGTCAAATAATTCACTATATCTGCATACCATAGTGTATTCACCACATTAAAAATCTATTCATCTGAAAAGATCTCATTTATATCCACTAATTCTTTCTGTTCTGCTTGCTCAAGTCGAAACAAATGGTCAACTACTACAATTTCACTTCCCTTCTTGTTTCTTATCTCGAAATCAAATTCCTACAGGAGTAATACACATTTGGTCAGTCTTGGTTTTACATCTTCCTTTGTCATCAGATACTTTAAAGCTGCATGATCTATATATAGACTATTAACTTTGATCCAACTTGATAGGATCGAAATTTATCAAAGACATAGACTACAGCTAGACGTTCATTTTTAGTGGTGACGTAATTTATCTATACATTATTCAATGTCTTGCTTATATAATAGATCATATGAAAAAAATTATCTTCACGCTCTCCCAATTTGACTTCCACTGTGTAATCACTTGCATCACACATCAATACGAAGAGTAAAGAGTACACTCCAATCTAATGTAACTTTTACTGGTGTTAGAATTAACTTCTTTTTTAGAGTGTTGAAAGCCATTAGGTGCTCTTTATAGAAGTCAAATGAAACATCTTTGACTAGTAGATTGCACAATAGCTTTGTGATCTTAGAGAAGTCCTTGATGAAGTAGCGATAAAACCCAACATAACTAAATAACTGAGGTTGGTGGTGGTAATTTCTCGACAACTTCAATTTTTGTCTTGTCCACTTCAGTCCCTTTAGCTGTAGTTCGATGTCCTAACACGATGTCCTCTTGTATCATGAAGTGACACTTATCCTAGTTTAGTATAAAATTTGTTTCCTTACAATGTTGCTTGACCAATTTTAAGTGCTCAAACACTAATCAGTCGAAGAGCTGAAAACTAAGATGTCATCGATAAAGACTTCTATGAATTTCTCCACGATATCAGAGAAGATGGCCGTCATGCAATGCTAAATGTGGTGAAAGTATTACATAGACCAAATGACATCCTACGATAAGCAAAAGTGCCGTAGGGACAAGTAAAGATAGTCTCCTCCTAATCCTCAGACATTATCAGAATCTAATTATAACAAGAGTATCCATCAAGAAAGTAATAATGGAAATGACATGCTAACCTCTTTGACTTTTGATTGATAAATGGAAGAGAAAAGTAATCCTTCCGAGTAGCAGTGTTAAATTTGAAATATTCAATGCAAACTCTCCATCCCGTAATATTTCTGTTGGGAATTAGTTCGGTCTTCTCATTCTATACCAATGTGATATCCCATTTTTCGGTACAACATGAACAGGACTAATCTATACACTGTCTAAGATAGGATTAACGATTCCTGCATCCAAAGGCTTCAACACATCTACTCTGACTACCTCTTTCATATTCAGATTTAGTCTCATTCAATTGTCTATACTAGGTCGAAAGTTATTCTCAATTTTATGCATTCAATGTGTAGGGCTGATTTCTCTGATTTCAGCAATGGATCACTCAATAGCTGTCTTATTTTCTTAGTGCTTGCAGTAATTTGTCATCCTCATAATGGAGAAGCATGGATAATTACTTGAGTTTACTTAAGAGCTTGTTGAATTGATGGCAAAGGCTTTGTAGGACCTGTGCCCAACTCCTCAAAAAGTGGTATGCGCCTATAAGGAGGATTAGCTACAAGATTTCTTACACACATCTCAATCTCATTAGAGTTAGACTGAGTGGATTGAGAATACACATTACACATCTCATATGGATCAAATGGATTATACAATTGAAAGGTGTCATAAACTGCCCTATTAATCACATCGATATGAAAGAAACTGTCTAACTCAATAAGATGTTTCATGGCCTTGAATATATTTATGGTTGACCCAAAATAAGTAGAACATCCTTATCTTCTTCCATGTAAAGAATAAGAAAGTCAGGTAGAAAGATGAATTTTTCTACTTTTACCAAGATATCCTCAATGATTCCTCTTGGATGCTTTATCAATCAGCTAGCTATAGAGTTATTTAGTTGCTTTAGCCTCCCTAAGTTTCCTGAAAACAGAGGGGCATAAAGTTAATAGCTATACCTAAATCAAATAGAGCTTTATTAAAATAATTGCCTATGGTGTAAGGTACTATAAAACTCCCTAGATCATTAAATTTTGGAGGTAGCTTATTTTGTTTTTTAGCGCTATACTCATTGCTCAACGTCATTGCTCACGCTTATCCAACTTGTGTTTATTAGATAAAATATCATTTGAGATTTTGGTATAACTAAGCATTTGAATAAGTGCATTAGCAAAGAAGATGTTAATATGAAACTTTTTAGAAAACCTCAAGGCATTTTGTAAACAGCTCGTCTAACTTGTGCTTTTGCAGTCTCTAGAGAAATGGAATCCAAGGCGCATATAGATTTATAGGAGTGGTTATCTTAACCTGTAATGTATTTGAACTCTTCCTTGTAGATGTTTCTATTATGTATTCAGTGTGTTCCACATGATCCTCATTAGTAGATGGACTTTTTCTTTATTTCTTTTAACTTGAGTCTCAAATAATTGAACTCCTAGTAGTAATTGTTTTGACATATTCCTTGGGATTAATTTTTGTATTGCTTAGTAATGTACTTGGTGTTATGCTTGATATAGCATATACCATATGTCCTATCCGAGTTTCCAAGTTTTTAATTGCTGCACTTTGATTCTAAAAAGTCATATCAGTCTTTTTCTTGAATTGATTATTCATCTCTATGTACTAATCTATTTTTCCATGAAACATCTGTTATAAAGAAGTTCTCTTCTCCACTCGTAGAAATTGAGAACAATGTAGTCTATCAGGCTTGTGATTACTCCAAGAAAAATTTGGATACTTCCTCCAATCGAGGTTGTCAGTATCAGGATATGGATTATTTTGTTGGCGCTGGCCCCTTTGTACATAGTAAACTTGTTCTGTCTTCTGTAAGAATTGGACAGTTTACTCTGATGTGATTTGTTCCGCATTCTTCACAACTTACCCGCTTTGCCTGTATTGCATTAGCTGACTGTGACATGCTCTCAACTTTAGGAACCAAAGAGTGACTTTTTGTAAATAACGTTGTATAAGTGTCCACCTTGTATATCCTAGTACTTTCTTAGGAACAACCTACTAAGAGGCCACATGGTTGTGGTATTAGCCACTCTCTTAAACAATTCCAAAGTTTAATCAATTGTGTTCGTGGATAAAGGGCCATTGGATGAAGAGTCCACCATGCTCCTATAAGGTGGAAAGAGACTTGAATAGAAATATTAGACCTAGAGCTATTTACTAATGCCGTGATGAGGACATTTTCGAAACATGTTTTTGAATCTGTCCCAAACCTCATCAAAGTATTCGATTTTTCCCTACCAAAATATGGATTTCATGCTTTAACATCACAATCTTTGTCGATAAGAAGAATATGGTACAAAATTTTTAAGCCAAGTCATTCTAAGTAGTGATACTAGCAATAGGCTTTGAATCTAACCATTCAAGGACTCTATCACATAGAGTATGTGGAAATAATCTCAATTTGATAGCTTCATCTGAAACCTCTTGATATTTAAACTATTGACACTCTCCAAAAATCAAGAAATATGTGTGTAGATTTTCATAGGCACCTGCCATAGAATTGATGTCCATTCCGAAATAAATGGATGACATTGGTCTCCAGCTGAAAGTTCGACTGCCCAAAAGGAGGAATGATGATTTTAGATTGGCTCTAAATAATTTGTGGAGTTATGAAGTCTCCCAACTAGCATCTTCATCGATCATTGCCTCTTCATTTACTCGAATAATCGAATTAGTTTGTGCAGGCCATCTTTTATTGTTGTACTTCTTTTGCTTTTCTTTGCCTACAGTGAAAAGTACGTTCAATTTTTTGATTGGCGATATTAGTTCATTGTATCTCAAATTTTATATAAAATGCCTGAAAGAGAGAAAATAGAATCCCTGAATAAATTGATAGAGAAAAATAAAAATAAAAGTAAAAAGTTCGAATTAGTGCCAAGATAAATTAAATTAACTCAAATATAATTTCCAACAATGATGCCAAGAATTTGTCATTAAATCTTTTCAATTTAAAATATCGCAAGTATACGGATCGTTAACAAGTAACAAATGAATTTTTGAGTCCAAGTATTGTATTCACATAGATTGTACTAGTTTAAATTCAAATTAACTTCGCCTTAATTGAAACAATGAAAATTTATTATTTTCTATAATTAGATTATAACCATTTAAATTAATTATGAATGCAGAACCTAAATTAATTCAAGATTATAATTAAACGTAAGCTTTATAAAAATATGATGATAAAAAGCATACTTCGATCCTAAATCCCCTTATGTTCATCTTCTTTAACGTTGAACCTTTCAATTTGACAATATGATTCAATTATGAAGACCAATATTCTTAATTTGTTTAATAATCTATCTTGAGTAAAATTAAACATATTCTTACATGTGAACCGATTATATTTTTATGGCAGATGCGACATATAAAATCCATTAAAAAAAGATTTATGAATACTTAAAGATCACGTAAAGTATAGCGGTATATTTCTATTCTCTATCAGACCCTGTGACAATTGACACTATCTCTAATTTATTTTTAATCTTTCAAAAGTAAAATAAGTCACAAAACTCATACAATTATTTTTCTTTTCTTATTAGCTAAAGGGTACATGCAGAAGGAAGGTAAAGATTATAATGATATCTTTTCGCTAGTTGTTAAGTATACCATGTCTATTAGGGTCATGCATGATTTTGTTGCTTACTATGACTGAAAACTTGAACAACTTGATGTCAAAATTGCTTTTTTGCATGATGACCTTGAAAAAAAGATATTTATGTGTCAACCCAAAGGTTTTGAAATTAAGCCCAAACCTGATCATGTATCTTTATTGAAAAAATCCCTTTGTGGGCTAAAACTATCTTCATGTCAGTGAAATAAAAGTTTGATTGTTATGTGTTGTCTATTGATTTCAAGATGAGTGGATTTGATCATTGATTGTATTACGTGCACCACATCCCTAATAAAGAATGTGTGTAATTGTTACTTTATGTAGAAGACATGTTAATTGGACCAAACATGAAGGTGGTAAACAAGATTAAAATGAAGTTAGGCAAAAAAAATTGACATAAAGACCTAGGACATGCTAGGAGGATCTTTGGTATGGATATTAACCTGGATAGGTCTAATTCTTTCTTGTATGTGCATCAAACTCTTTACGTGCTTAATTTTTTGAAAATTTTCGACATGCTTGATTGCAAATATGTTTATGTACCTATTGGAAACCATTTTCTTTTATCAAAAGACCAATCGCCTACAAATGATGAAAAAAGAGAATTTACAAATTGAAAAGCTCTGATACCACTTAAAAGTTTAGATTTAGTCGATTTATTCTGACCCAACTGCGAAATTATTCAATTAAAAGTAACAAGTCACTTTTTAATTGTTTCTATATGGCTAATCAATCATTTCAGATTATCCTATGTTTATTCCACTGAAAGCAATAAACAACATAAAATATGTTGACAAACTAGGTAAAAACTCCCAGATCAAGCTAGTAACCTCCACTATAAACAATATGAAGTTACAGTATGATCCAGCCTCGAAAATTCACTCGACTCGTTGATCTAATTTCTGCAATCTACAGGACCCATTGGAACATGATTCACTCACACATGTTCCCGATCTTTTAGAATTGTTTATCTCCTATGGATAACTAAGAACACCTTATTCTTGTACTCTTCTTATGCTTCTGGTCCAATCTCCCTCAATCTCCAGTAACTCTTGAAAGCTATTGCAAAAGTACATTCTTGTATGTGGATAGGAAATGGGTGTTTTGGATTACATGATTTGATGTTTTCCAAAAGTTGTGGCTAAATGATCTCAAGAATCAAAGAGTAATCTCAATGCTTGCATGTATTTTTGGGTCTTGGAATGATGTTATGAAAAAGTAATATAATGAACAACCACATACAAAAAGTGTTAGGGCTTGGATAGTTATAGTGGGAGATAATTAGGTAGTATGGCCGAGATAAAACTCTGAAAATGCGAATTAGAGTTTCATATGTAACACCGTCGCTCGAGCTCTAGGCCAATGATAGGCGAGTAGCTGCTAAGCAATTGTCAATATTTTCATCTTTTCTTACCCGATATCCGACTAAGATAATTCAAAATGCATTGAAAAGCTTACACAAAGGGATACAATTATTCTAAATAGCCTTGTCCATATTCTAATGTTTTCTTTGTGAAAATGTATTGCAATTTATGACTACGAATTTGGAACATAACTTGTACAGTTGTTTGACACTCTTTAGACTTCTAATTACATTCCCTTGATCACATGTAATCTTCTTGGATATCTTGAATTCCTTCAAGGACTATACTATCAATCCCAACTCTTTTAACTTTAATTAGAATACAAGAACTTCTATTTTGACTTTGATCACAACTTCATAAACTCCTACTACAATTTAACTAGAACTTGATTTTATTTACAGAATTGCCAATACAACATAAATCCTGACAAACTCTCCCTTTGGCATTCTATGACAGAACTATACAGTACAAGGCAAAGAAGTAAAACAAAACCTAATCTACCCAAACCCAAACTGAATATCCGTCTCGTACATTCCTTATTAGCCTGTTTCCTAAAATCAACAACTCACGTACCAAGTGTATAAACACATAATAAAAGAAATATAACAATTGAAATCTAGTATCATAAATATGCTCGCTAGATTGAGAAGTAATGCTAGTGTTAATCAAAACATCAACTAAAACATTAATATCACCAAACATCAAAACTCAAAGAAGTTATGCATTATGATATGAAATGCCATAAGTGAATGATACTATCATCTTTCCTTTTTAATGCAAACTCTCCCTAAAATGCTGCTAACTCTCAACTTAAAATTACAATCAAGCCCTTACTGCAAACTATCCCTAAAATGTTGCTAACTATCAACTCAAATTACAATCAAATCTCTCCCCTTTCTATCACAAATGACTAACGGAACTCTATAAAATACACACGAACATCAATATATAATAACTTACATAATATGATGTGAAGGAAAAAATTGGATGAAAAAATTGACTATTCTTTAAATTGGTAAATAGTAGAGTGCCAAGTGACATTATGTAACCCCTTATGTACATGTAGCAAGATTCTATATTCAATCTCAATGAGTAATTTGCCCTCGCCAATATTTGTCCAATTAGAAGTTCAAGTTCTTTTTTTCTTTTCTTTTCATTCTAATTCAACAACAAACTGGTTTTATCCAATTATAAAGCCCACTTAAGTATCAATTTCCTTTCAAGGCCCACTTCATTTAAAATAGTGCAATTCAATCCTTGAGTCTAATTAATTGTGCACATAATGTACTTCTTTAGTTCAACTTAAGCCTTTCGGTTTTTTAAATGTGAAATTAGTCCTCAAACATTCTTCCAATGGCCAACTTATCCTTCTTCCCTTTCCAATTGCTTAGAAATAGATCCAACACCAAAACAAAGGAAAACAATTTAAGTAGAAATCAACACTTTGATGATATAAAAATTATGTAATATGCGTGAATAAGTGTACAAAATGTACTTATCAAATATCCTCAAACTAAAACCTTTATGTATCCTCGAACAAATCAAAACAAAACATAGGCATAAAATATATTACTATCTGAAACAAATCACAAATATCATACTCAACGTTGAACTGTTTGTCCATATGCCCAGGTTCAAATTTAAGTAACATTTTAGAAAGATCAAAACAACATCAAAGACAAATTTTTACTTATCCGATACTCAACTTTGTGTGTGATAAGCCAACATTGAATTCACACCCATACAAGAACACAACCAATCAAGTGTTGTTGATTTTCACATAATCACAATCCTTTTGTAATCAATTTTTCCTCACACCTCTCGTGCAAAATTAGTCCTTATGATTTTCTCTCCAATCACGAGGTATTTTTAGTACATGTGGGTTCCTAATTATCATTAAAATTCATTTTTCACATAAGCTAATTAGAATTAGATACTTATATCTCTAGAAGGTAGAAGATAAAAATTTATTAAAGTCAAACCGCCCGTTTCTAGATTTCAAATATTTTAAGTCCTTATTGGGCACATATCGTTTTTGATATTCCAAATCCCTTTTTTCTTTCTTTCCTTTTATCTTACATCTCATGTGCAATACTTTTCTCCATTATGCTTTTCTAATGAACCATGTAGTGAACTTAATGTCGATGACTCCCAAATCAAATGACCGTAAGGCAACTAGTTTTTAAATACCCTTGCAGATTTAATAACTCAAGTCAAAAAGGCTATAAAGAGAGGTAGAAAATATATCACATTTTTTATACAAGAATCTAGTCTTTCACTGTCTTGACATCTTATGTGCAAAACTTCATTCCATTAAACGTTCCAAATGATCACTATAGCAAACTTTAGGCTGATAACTCCCAAATCATATGATATAAAGCACCAGGTTTTAAAGAACCTAGCAAGCTTAATCACTCAAGTCATAACAGCTACGAAAAGAAGTAAAAGATGTATGAAATTTGAATTATAAAAATGGTCAGTGCCGGTTCTAGACTCCTTAATTCAAACTCCTTCAAATAACGCTTAGATCCTAGAATTCCAAACCATCAAACTTAAATGAAAAAAAGTAATAATCTTCCCACCCCAAAACTGCTTTTTAGCAGTTTGATTTCTGTATTAAAGGTTTAGTAATTCAACTTAAGCCGAGGTCAACAACATCAACAATTAAATCCCCATAATCAAGTCATGTCCTAACATAAGCAATAAGTCAATGATGGATATGCTCTCAAATAATCAAGTCTAACATATCTATGAGTACTCAAGTAAAAGCACAAGTTATAGTATTGTCTAGTTCTAACTAAATCTGTACTCAATACAAACAATAAACATCATCATAGGTGGCAAGTCGTTCAACGCTAACTAGACACTATTTTTGGTTTTTTAACCAGTTAAATAAACTCGATCAATAGTTGAAAAATAAATATATATTCCAAGTATTCTAATACTTACCCACCTCCAGACAAAAATATTACATTGTCTCCAATATAAAAATGAAATAATTAAAGTGAGAAAATATAAAAAAAAAACTCTCTGGGATAGATGTGGATGAGTCGAAATGGTCCGGCTGGTAGACATTATGACATCCGCCAATTTTCCTTCTTGCTAGATTTTAACTTTATGTTCCAATGATTTAAAATAAATATTAGTGATAGCATATAAGGTTTAAATATTTGCAATGAATTTATACCAAAAAAGTTCTAATCTTCTAACTTTAAGAAAGACTATCTAATGGAGCATTGTCCCAACAAAAATCCTATAGCTAGGAATAGATAATTATTTCAAAATTGGAGATTGAAATATAGGTGCAATCTTAAGAATACATATCACATCAATGGAAGCTCGATATAATGCTAAGATGTTAACAATGAGCCTAAATAAAATGAACTCAATAAGTAAACTTGTGTAATGTAAATCTTAATATATTATCTACCTAAAATGTGTTAAAAAATGTTTAATGCAAGAGTTACAAACTGTGGTCCTAAAATACTAATGCAGTCACTAAAAATACGTATAATGCAATAAGTGAAAAGCGATAGAAAATTGGGTTTTTTCCCATTAAGCGCTCAATTTATATTCTAGAGCTCGACTTTTAGGTGATTTACTCTAGTGTTGCAAGATGAATGGTGGATTTTCTATTTAGAATCCCCCGTTCTAATATGTCTTTAACAGTTGTCCATTAACTTTGAATGTCCCTTTACTCGCATGCGTGATTTCAATAGCCCCACATGGAAAAACTAAAGTAATAGTGTACAGTCCGACCACCATGACCTCAAGTTGCTTGGAAAAAGCTTGAGTCGTGAATTGTTTATCAAGATTTTTTGCCCAACTTCAAACTTCCTTCTTTAACTTATAAGTGTCATGCCACTTTTTGGTTTGCTTCTTTTAAAATTTTGCATTCTCATAGGCTTCTAACCAAAACTCATCCACCTCATTTAATTGCAGTAGTCTCTTTTCACCTATTGCTTTCAATCAAATTCAAGTTTTTTACTACCTAGTAAGGTTAATGCTCGAACTCAATTGGCAAATGACATGCTTTCCCAAAAGCTAGACGATAAGGAGACATGCCTAAAGGGGTCTTAAAGGCTATTTTGTAGGCCCACAAAGCATCATCAAGTTTCTTAGACCAATCTTCTCTCACAGAACGCACTGTTCCTTGAAGATCCACTTCAACTCTCAATTGGAGATTTCAACTTGCCCACTAGTTTAAGTGAGATATGTGATAGCTATACGATGTCAGACACAATATTTAGCTAACAAGGACTTAAAGTGACGATTACAGAAGTGATTATTCCCATCATTGATAATTGCGTGGGGTATGCCATACTAAGTGAAAAATGTACATTTTCAAGAAACTTCACCACCCGAGTAGCATTAGTGGGCAATGCAATTGCATTCACTCATTTAGAGACATAGTAAGCTACAATGAGAATATATTAATTTGAGAATATAGAGGAATGGTCCCATAAAATCAATTTCCCATGCCTCAAATAGCTCCACTTCGAGAATATTATTCAATGCCATCATATTCCATTTAGATATATTTCGTATGTGCTAGCATCTAGCATACCTCTTCACGAAAATATAAGCATCTCTAAATATTGAAGGCCAATAGAACCCAGACTATAGGATTTTTACAGCCATCTTTGAAGCATAAAAATGTCTAGCATAGGCGGATGAATTACACAACTCGAGTACCTAAAAGAACTCTTCTTGAGGAAGACACTGCCTAATAATCTAATCTCGACCTCTCTTCCCGAAAATAGTATTTCAAGGCAAAATATAATTTCTCCTTTTGATGACTTGAATAATATGGTGGAACGATGGATTTTGTCAAATAATTCACTATATCTGCATACCATAGTGTATTCACCACATTAAAAATCTATTCATCTGAAAAGATCTCATTTATATCCACTAATTCTTTCTGTTCTGCTTGCTCAAGTCGAAACAAATGGTCAACTACTACAATTTCACTTCCCTTCTTGTTTCTTATCTCGAAATCAAATTCCTACAGGAGTAATACACATTTGGTCAGTCTTGGTTTTACATCTTCCTTTGTCATCAGATACTTTAAAGCTGCATGATCTATATATAGACTATTAACTTTGATCCAACTTGATAGGATCGAAATTTATCAAAGACATAGACTACAGCTAGACGTTCATTTTTAGTGGTGACGTAATTTATCTATACATTATTCAATGTCTTGCTTATATAATAGATCATATGAAAAAAATTATCTTCACGCTCTCCCAATTTGACTTCCACTGTGTAATCACTTGCATCACACATCAATACGAAGAGTAAAGAGTACACTCCAATCTAATGTAACTTTTACTGGTGTTAGAATTAACTTCTTTTTTAGAGTGTTGAAAGCCATTAGGTGCTCTTTATAGAAGTCAAATGAAACATCTTTGACTAGTAGATTGCACAATAGCTTTGTGATCTTAGAGAAGTCCTTGATGAAGTAGCGATAAAACCCAACATAACTAAATAACTGAGGTTGGTGGTGGTAATTTCTCGACAACTTCAATTTTTGTCTTGTCCACTTCAGTCCCTTTAGCTGTAGTTCGATGTCCTAACACGATGTCCTCTTGTATCATGAAGTGACACTTATCCTAGTTTAGTATAAAATTTGTTTCCTTACAATGTTGCTTGACCAATTTTAAGTGCTCAAACACTAATCAGTCGAAGAGCTGAAAACTAAGATGTCATCGATAAAGACTTCTATGAATTTCTCCACGATATCAGAGAAGATGGCCGTCATGCAATGCTAAATGTGGTGAAAGTATTACATAGACCAAATGACATCCTACGATAAGCAAAAGTGCCGTAGGGACAAGTAAAGATAGTCTCCTCCTAATCCTCAGACATTATCAGAATCTAATTATAACAAGAGTATCCATCAAGAAAGTAATAATGGAAATGACATGCTAACCTCTTTGACTTTTGATTGATAAATGGAAGAGAAAAGTAATCCTTCCGAGTAGCAGTGTTAAATTTGAAATATTCAATGCAAACTCTCCATCCCGTAATATTTCTGTTGGGAATTAGTTCGGTCTTCTCATTCTATACCAATGTGATATCCCATTTTTCGGTACAACATGAACAGGACTAATCTATACACTGTCTAAGATAGGATTAACGATTCCTGCATCCAAAGGCTTCAACACATCTACTCTGACTACCTCTTTCATATTCAGATTTAGTCTCATTCAATTGTCTATACTAGGTCGAAAGTTATTCTCAATTTTATGCATTCAATGTGTAGGGCTGATTTCTCTGATTTCAGCAATGGACCACTCAATAGCTGTCTTATTTTCTTAGTGCTTGCAGTAATTTGTCATCCTCATAATGGAGAAGCATGGATAATTACTTGAGTTTACTTAAGAGCTTGTTGAATTGATGGCAAAGGCTTTGTAGGACCTGTGCCCAACTCCTCAAAAAGTGGTATGCGCCTATAAGGAGGATTAGCTACAAGATTTCTTACACACATCTCAATCTCATTAGAGTTAGACTGAGTGGATTGAGAATACACATTACACATCTCATATGGATCAAATGGATTATACAATTGAAAGGTGTCATAAACTGCCCTATTAATCACATCGATATGAAAGAAACTGTCTAACTCAATAAGATGTTTCATGGCCTTGAATATATTTATGGTTGACCCAAAATAAGTAGAACATCCTTATCTTCTTCCATGTAAAGAATAAGAAAGTCAGGTAGAAAGATGAATTTTTCTACTTTTACCAAGATATCCTCAATGATTCCTCTTGGATGCTTTATCAATCAGCTAGCTATAGAGTTATTTAGTTGCTTTAGCCTCCCTAAGTTTCCTGAAAACAGAGGGGCATAAAGTTAATAGCTATACCTAAATCAAATAGAGCTTTATTAAAATAATTGCCTATGGTGTAAGGTACTATAAAACTCCCTAGATCATTAAATTTTGGAGGTAGCTTATTTTGTTTTTTAGCGCTATACTCATTGCTCAACGTCATTGCTCACGCTTATCCAACTTGTGTTTATTAGATAAAATATCATTTGAGATTTTGGTATAACTAAGCATTTGAATAAGTGCATTAGCAAAGAAGATGTTAATATGAAACTTTTTAGAAAACCTCAAGGCATTTTGTAAACAGCTCGTCTAACTTGTGCTTTTGCAGTCTCTAGAGAAATGGAATCCAAGGCGCATATAGATTTATAGGAGTGGTTATCTTAACCTGTAATGTATTTGAACTCTTCCTTGTAGATGTTTCTATTATGTATTCAGTGTGTTCCACATGATCCTCATTAGTAGATGGACTTTTTCTTTATTTCTTTTAACTTGAGTCTCAAATAATTGAACTCCTAGTAGTAATTGTTTTGACATATTCCTTGGGATTAATTTTTGTATTGCTTAGTAATGTACTTGGTGTTATGCTTGATATAGCATATACCATATGTCCTATCCGAGTTTCCAAGTTTTTAATTGCTGCACTTTGATTCTAAAAAGTCATATCAGTCTTTTTCTTGAATTGATTATTCATCTCTATGTACTAATCTATTTTTCCATGAAACATCTGTTATAAAGAAGTTCTCTTCTCCACTCGTAGAAATTGAGAACAATGTAGTCTATCAGGCTTGTGATTACTCCAAGAAAAATTTGGATACTTCCTCCAATCGAGGTTGTCAGTATCAGGATATGGATTATTTTGTTGGCGCTGGCCCCTTTGTACATAGTAAACTTGTTCTGTCTTCTGTAAGAATTGGACAGTTTACTCTGATGTGATTTGTTCCGCATTCTTCACAACTTACCCGCTTTGCCTGTATTGCATTAGCTGACTGTGACATGCTCTCAACTTTAGGAACCAAAGAGTGACTTTTTGTAAATAACGTTGTATAAGTGTCCACCTTGTATATCCTAGTACTTTCTTAGGAACAACCTACTAAGAGGCCACATGGTTGTGGTATTAGCCACTCTCTTAAACAATTCCAAAGTTTAATCAATTGTGTTCGTGGATAAAGGGCCATTGGATGAAGAGTCCACCATGCTCCTATAAGGTGGAAAGAGACTTGAATAGAAATATTAGACCTAGAGCTATTTACTAATGCCGTGATGAGGACATTTTCGAAACATGTTTTTGAATCTGTCCCAAACCTCATCAAAGTATTCGGTTTTTCCCTACCAAAATATGGATTTCATGCTTTAACATCACAATCTTTGTCGATAAGAAGAATATGGTACAAAATTTTTAAGCCAAGTCATTCTAAGTAGTGATACTAGCAATAGGCTTTGAATCTAACCATTCAAGGACTCTATCACATAGAGTATGTGGAAATAATCTCAATTTGATAGCTTCATCTGAAACCTCTTGATATTTAAACTATTGACACTCTCCAAAAATCAAGAAATATGTGTGTAGATTTTCATAGGCACCTGCCATAGAATTGATGTCCATTCCGAAATAAATGGATGACATTGGTCTCCAGCTGAAAGTTCGACTGCCCAAAAGGAGGAATGATGATTTTAGATTGGCTCTAAATAATTTGTGGAGTTATGAAGTCTCCCAACTAGCATCTTCATCGATCATTGCCTCTTCATTTACTCGAATAATCGAATTAGTTTGTGCAGGCCATCTTTTATTGTTGTACTTCTTTTGCTTTTCTTTGCCTACAGTGAAAAGTACGTTCAATTTTTTGATTGGCGATATTAGTTCATTGTATCTCAAATTTTATATAAAATGCCTGAAAGAGAGAAAATAGAATCCCTGAATAAATTGATAGAGAAAAATAAAAATAAAAGTAAAAAGTTCGAATTAGTGCCAAGATAAATTAAATTAACTCAAATATAATTTCCAACAATGATGCCAAGAATTTGTCATTAAATCTTTTCAATTTAAAATATCGCAAGTATACGGATCGTTAACAAGTAACAAATGAATTTTTGAGTCCAAGTATTGTATTCACATAGATTGTACTAGTTTAAATTCAAATTAACTTCGCCTTAATTGAAACAATGAAAATTTATTATTTTCTATAATTAGATTATAACCATTTAAATTAATTATGAATGCAGAACCTAAATTAATTCAAGATTATAATTAAACGTAAGCTTTATAAAAATATGATGATAAAAAGCATACTTCGATCCTAAATCCCCTTATGTTCATCTTCTTTAACGTTGAACCTTTCAATTTGACAATATGATTCAATTATGAAGACCAATATTCTTAATTTGTTTAATAATCTATCTTGAGTAAAATTAAACATATTCTTACATGTGAACCGATTATATTTTTATGGCAGATGCGACATATAAAATCCATTAAAAAAAGATTTATGAATACTTAAAGATCACGTAAAGTATAGCGGTATATTTCTATTCTCTATCAGACCCTGTGACAATTGACACTATCTCTAATTTATTTTTAATCTTTCAAAAGTAAAATAAGTCACAAAACTCATACAATTATTTTTCTTTTCTTATTAGCTAAAGGGTACATGCAGAAGGAAGGTAAAGATTATAATGATATCTTTTTGTTAGTTGTTAAGTATACCATGTCTATTAGGGTCATGCATGATTTTGTTGCTTACTATGACTGAAAACTTGAACAACTTGATGTCATGTGACAATTGACACTATCTCTAATTTATTTTTAATCTTTCAAAAGTAAAATAAGTCACAAAACTCATACAATTATTTTTCTTTTCTTATTAGCTAAAGGGTACATGCAGAAGGAAGGTAAAGATTATAATGATATCTTTTCGCTAGTTGTTAAGTATACCATGTCTATTAGGGTCATGCATGATTTTGTTGCTTACTATGACTGAAAACTTGAACAACTTGATGTCAAAATTGCTTTTTTGCATGATGACCTTGAAAAAAAGATATTTATGTGTCAACCCAAAGGTTTTGAAATTAAGCCCAAACCTGATCATGTATCTTTATTGAAAAAATCCCTTTGTGGGCTAAAACTATCTTCATGTCAGTGAAATAAAAGTTTGATTGTTATGTGTTGTCTATTGATTTCAAGATGAGTGGATTTGATCATTGATTGTATTACGTGCACCACATCCCTAATAAAGAATGTGTGTAATTGTTACTTTATGTAGAAGACATGTTAATTGGACCAAACATGAAGGTGGTAAACAAGATTAAAATGAAGTTAGGCAAAAAAAATTGACATAAAGACCTAGGACATGCTAGGAGGATCTTTGGTATGGATATTAACCTGGATAGGTCTAATTCTTTCTTGTATGTGCATCAAACTCTTTACGTGCTTAATTTTTTGAAAATTTTCGACATGCTTGATTGCAAATATGTTTATGTACCTATTGGAAACCATTTTCTTTTATCAAAAGACCAATCGCCTACAAATGATGAAAAAAGAGAATTTACAAATTGAAAAGCTCTGATACCACTTAAAAGTTTAGATTTAGTCGATTTATTCTGACCCAACTGCGAAATTATTCAATTAAAAGTAACAAGTCACTTTTTAATTGTTTCTATATGGCTAATCAATCATTTCAGATTATCCTATAGTTTGAATGCATAGTCATTTCAGATTATCCTATGGCTAATCAATCATTTCAGATTATCCTATGTTTATTCCACTGAAAGCAATAAACAACATAAAATATGTTGACAAACTAGGTAAAAACTCCCAGATCAAGCTAGTAACCTCCACTATAAACAATATGAAGTTACAGTATGATCCAGCCTCGAAAATTCACTCGACTCGTTGATCTAATTTCTGCAATCTACAGGACCCATTGGAACATGATTCACTCACACATGTTCCCGATCTTTTAGAATTGTTTATCTCCTATGGATAACTAAGAACACCTTATTCTTGTACTCTTCTTATGCTTCTGGTCCAATCTCCCTCAATCTCCAGTAACTCTTGAAAGCTATTGCAAAAGTACATTCTTGTATGTGGATAGGAAATGGGTGTTTTGGATTACATGATTTGATGTTTTCCAAAAGTTGTGGCTAAATGATCTCAAGAATCAAAGAGTAATCTCAATGCTTGCATGTATTTTTGGGTCTTGGAATGATGTTATGAAAAAGTAATATAATGAACAACCACATACAAAAAGTGTTAGGGCTTGGATAGTTATAGTGGGAGATAATTAGGTAGTATGGCCGAGATAAAACTCTGAAAATGCGAATTAGAGTTTCATATGTAACATCGTCGCTCGAGCTCTAGGCCAATGATAGGCGAGTAGCTGCTAAGCAATTGTCAATATTTTCATCTTTTCTTACCCGATATCCGACTAAGATAATTCAAAATGCATTGAAAAGCTTACACAAAGGGATACAATTATTCTAAATAGCCTTGTCCATATTCTAATGTTTTCTTTGTGAAAATGTATTGCAATTTATGACTACAAATTTGGAACATAACTTGTACAGTTGTTTGACACTCTTTAGACTTCTAATTACATTCCCTTGATCACATGTAATCTTCTTGGATATCTTGAATTCCTTCAAGGACTATACTATCAATCCCAACTCTTTTAACTTTAATTAGAATACAAGAACTTCTATTTTGACTTTGATCACAACTTCATAAACTCCTACTACAATTTAACTAGAACTTGATTTTATTTACAGAATTGCCAATACAACATAAATCCTGACAAACTCTCCCTTTGGCATTCTATGACAGAACTATACAGTACAAGGCAAAGAAGTAAAACAAAACCTAATCTACCCAAACCCAAACTGAATATCCGTCTCGTACATTCCTTATTAGCCTGTTTCCTAAAATCAACAACTCACGTACCAAGTGTATAAACACATAATAAAAGAAATATAAAAATTGAAATCTAGTATCATAAATATGCTCGCTAGATTGAGAAGTAATGCTAGTGTTAATCAAAACATCAACTAAAACATTAATATCACCAAACATCAAAACTCAAAGAAGTTATGCATTATGATATGAAATGCCATAAGTGAATGATACTATCATCTTTCCTTTTTAATGCAAACTCTCCCTAAAATGCTGCTAACTCTCAACTTAAAATTACAATCAAGCCCTTACTGCAAACTATCCCTAAAATGTTGCTAACTATCAACTCAAATTACAATCAAATCTCTCCCCTTTCTATCACAAATGACTAACGGAACTCTATAAAATACACACGAACATCAATATATAATAACTTAAAAATGCAGTTGATTGCATGTAGAAATATAATTAATGATGCATAGACTTTCCCCATAATCAGTTCAAGTTAAAATAGAGTAAATTGTATAGGTGACCCATGTGTGTAAATTGTCACTAATCCTTTGTAAACAGGATTCCAAACCTTAACTTTGTGAGAAATGATATGCTAAACATCTCTGTCAATTAGTTTATCCCTCTACTTATGAAAATCAAACCAATAATAGCATATTAAAACGTATAAAAGAAACTCAATTTTTATGTATATTATTCTTTTCTCCCCTGACTTTGTGCATATATATATTTTTACTCATTTTTAAAATTTTTAAGCTCATCATTGTTTCACATCTTATTTCATGCTCTTCTCCATTAAGAGACTAAGATGACCACTGTAATGAGTTTTAGACTGGTTAATCCAAGTTAGTTGATTATAGGCACCAGGTTATGAGAAAACTCTTGAGCTTAATTGCATGAGTCAATTAGGCTCCGAAAGAAGAGCATAAGATATTGAGTTTTTACCTTTCAAAGGAATATATTTGAGCTTAGGTCTACTAAAATAAGATCAATTCATGTTTAAAGTCACGTTACTGACACGTGACTACCATCCCAAATATCACACATGTTGTTAAGTCCCACTAATAATATCATAGTGTGTGTGTGCAGTACATACGGTACATGAAGAAACCTATTCTAAATACTCCATAAAAACCTAAGCAAGTAATGAAAATATGCTACAGCACATCAACTAAACTCATACTTGGTCACAACACACAAGTTCAAATATATTATATATCATGTTGTAGTTTTAAAAACTTTTCCATTTTTTTCAATGAATGCTCCAATCACACAATGAATAAGCACAAGCATGCACCATAAATACCTAATCAGTTACATATACAAATGCCCTTACCTTTAAGAGCACCGTGATCTATTTCAAGATTTTTTTGATCACTCTTCTTACTTGGTCACAACACACAAGTTCAAATATATTATATATCATGTTGTAGTTTTAAAAACTTTTCCATTTTTTTCAATGAATGCTCCAATCACACAATGGATAAGCACAAGCATGCACCAGAAATACCTAATCAGTTACATATACAAATGCCCTTACCTTTAAGAGCACCGTGATCTATTTCAAGATTTTTTTGATCACTCTTCTTCACCCAAACTTGCTTAGTGGAAAAATTAATCCTAGTTAACTGTGTCATTAACTCAATTAACTGACTCACCTGATTAGTGAGGAAGTCAATTCAGCTATAAAAATCTTGATTTTTATTTCTAATGAAATTTCGATTTCTAATTCTGTTCAAGAATTTATGACACCTGGCCTTATATGGCCTAACTCCCTACAATTGAAACAAGTAGGGATAAACCTAGGACCAAGTTTATGTAATCGCTGATTTCTACTACTAGGTTGGTAGGTCCTACACTAATCTAGTGGGCCTCTATCCTATGATTCCCATGTTCTTGGGTTCAGGGTTAGGAACGTATTTAGATTGATCAATGGCAATGATAGAAATGGTCTTGGAACATTGTGATCATTGTCCTTATATCTTAGACCTCTCATATTATCAATGGGCTTGCACATTCCTAATCTGTTATCAAGCTTCAATGAACTACTAGAGAATGCAAGGTGTTGGGTACTGGAATCCTCATGATTGTTCGTAAGGGTCTTAACAATATTTTCTAAAGACTCATTCACAAAGTCCTGAATATCAAAGAAAACGTTTATATGAATACTAGAATATGCAATAAAAGAAACTACGTAGCCACAAGTACAAGCTCACGTTGTTTCATGTAGTTGAACATAGTTATGTGCGACTTTGAAACTTTAAAAGACTTATTTTCATACAAAATTCACAATCCTAAATTTATTATAGATGGTCCGTGTGATTAATTTAGATACAAGATTAGACAACTTATATAAGAGATCCTATACTTCATGTAACCATAAAATTTTTGCTCTACACATTGTAGCCACAAGTACAAGCTCACGTTGTTTCATATAGTTGAACATAGTTATGTGCGACTTTGAAACTTTAAAAGACTTATTTTCATACAAAATTCACAATCCTAAATTAACAGAGGATGCTATTATAGATGGTCCATGTGATTAATTTAGATACAAGATTAGACAACTTATATAAGAGATCCTATACTTCATGTAACCATAAAATTTTTGCTCTACACATCCAATTAGAAAATTTTAATCCTTATTAGACAAACTACAGATCAGGTACATATCATTAACGAAATGTAATTAATCCGACTTAATTCATCATAGTGAACTCACATTTTCGTCTACTTCTTTATCAAAAACCTTCTACTTCTTCTCCTGATCATGCTGGACGCTTGTGCTCTGATTTATCTTCTTTTTGCTCCCTACATTTATACTTGTACCCTTCTTATCACTAACCTTCCACACGTTCTTCTATAGTAGAATTATGTAGCAAATTGCATAACAAGTCTAATAATAGATGGATCAAACAAACACGAGCAAAATCTTTACACACACAAAAGATCATTTAAAAACATAGCAAAGGAGAATAGGATCCAGACCAAAGCTTGGTAACTAAGGCTCCAAAATAACAGAGGGTAAGCATGAATTAGGGGTGAACACAGTTTGGTTTGGACGGCTTGAGACAATTTTCAAAACAAACCATTTAAAGCGGTTTGGAGAAATTTCAAACTAAACTAAACCACTTCAATTTCTAAGGCAAACCAATCTAAACCATTTTTTTTTTGTTTGATTTGATTTATAACCACAGATTAACAATGAAAAAATTTATATCAAATATGTTAAATCGTAAATATTAGTCTAAAATTTCATGTTAAAACATAAGTTGTATTATTAAAAAAAAATTACAGATCAAAATTATATAATTATAATCATTATAATGCAACAACATGATATAAATATTTTAAACTCTTAATCAATACTAATGGCATCTATTTACAATTGTAATACACGATTCATTCTCTTCATAAATATAAAAATATAGTACATGAATTCGTTGATTATAGTTAAATGATATAAAATAACTAATAAAAGAAAGTAAAATCGTAAATATTAGTCTAAAATTTCATGTTAAAACATAAGTTGTATTATTAAAAAAAAATTACAGATTAAAATTATATAATTATAATCATTATAATGCAACAACATGATATAAATATTTTAAACTCTTAATCAATACTAATGGCATCTATTTACAATTGTAATACATGATTCATTCTCTTCATAAATATAAAAATATAGTACATGAATTCGTTGATTATAGTTAAATGATATAAAATAACTAATAAAAGAAATGAATAAAAGAATAAAATACAATAATACCTAGCTACTGTGATTTTTTGGGAATCATCCAATGCTTCTACTCCATCCAAATATTAGCGAATTACTTTAAGGAAGCTAGATAATTGTTAGAACAAAACAACATAACTACAAATAAAAACATAGAAAAAAATTACCAAAAAATAAAAGAATTTGGATAATCTAACTTGAATTTAGGAAAAATTTAAGAAAATTATTAGTAGAAGGAAATGAAATGTGCAAGTTTAAATTAAAATCTAGATTTAATTGTCTGCTCAATTACAATGGAGAATCGATGAATATGGTTTAGCAGCAATTCTTCAATACTTTTTCCTATTTAATAATTTTATATTCATAATTCTATTAACTAATGTGTATTTGGATAAAATTTAATTAATTAATGGAGATGTAAAATTGTTGAATTGAGTTCAATTCAATTATGTCTAATATGGATATATCTTTTTAACTGAAATATGTTAAATTTTAACTAGGTTAAATAAAATTTAGATTAATTTATTTTCAGATTTTTTTGGTAAACGGTTTGACGGTTTGAAACGACTTGCAAATATTGAAACCTAAACCAAATCCTTCAAAGCGGTTTGGTTTGGTTCAAAACCTAAACGGTGATGGATCCACGTGGAACCAAATCAACGGTTTCAAAAAAAAGGATTTCAGTTCGATTTTGCGGTTTGACAGTTTCATTGTTTAGCCCTGGCATGAATAAAGGCTAAATCGTGAATACCACCAAAGAGGAATCAACATGGGGGAATGTAATTTTCATTTCCAACATGTAGTTAAGTGAGGTCAAGATTTAAGTTTCCTCAATTAACGGGTTAAATAAAATTTAGATTAATTTATTTTCAGATTTTTTTGGTAACGGTTTGACGGTTTGAAACGACTTGCAAATATTGAAACCTAAACCAAATCCTTCAAAGCGGTTTGGTTTGGTTCAAAACCTAAACGGTGATGGATCCACGTGGAACCAAACCAACGGTTTCAAAAAAAAGGATTTCAGTTCGATTTTGCGGTTTGACAGTTTCATTGTTTAGCCCTGGCATGAATAAAGGCTAAATCGTGAATACCACTAAAGAGGAATCAACATGGGGGAATGTAATTTTCATTTCCAACATGTAGTTAAGTGAGGTCAAGATTTAAGTTTCCTCAATTAACTCATCTTGGTTCTTCCAAAAGAAGATTAGGATATAATCAAAGTCAAAGATCTATACGCAAACAAAGTCCAAGAAGCACACACAAAAGCAGATAAAGTTGAAGATTTAGATGCAAATAAATGTGCAAATGAACGAAAGTGAAGAAGCAAATGAATGATGATGATGAATAGAAGACTTGGAGATGAGCTTTATGATTTAGGATAATGTTTGAATTTTATTTTGTTAATTGGGATTTTATGGATTGAATCAAATATAATTTGGTTGGGTTTATTGAGGTGGGTTGGACAAATTAATATAGGCCACTTACTTTGGTTTTTATTTAAAATTTGGTGAAAAATAAAATTTTTTGCAATAGCCAACCAAATTTTTGGCAATCCATGAACTTTACAAAATACTATATATTAAGAGTTTCAATAACAAATATTGAACATTGCTATATAACCATATTTTAACAACAGTCTACAACGTTACAAAAAATGAAACTTGTTGCATGATATGAATGTTGCAAAACTTTTTGTAACAGTACATGAACGTTGCAAAAGGCTGTATATAACATGTATTAAACGCTGCTATATTTTCATAACATTCAATCAACATTGCAAAAAGTGAACAATCAATAAATGTTATATGTGCGTGCGTGTGTGTGTGTGTTTGTATGTATATATTAAGAATTTCAACAACTAGCATTGAACGTTGCCATAGAACCAACTTTTAACAACGGTCAATAAATATTGCAAAAAATGAAACTTTTTGCAACATTCAACGAACATTGAAAAATGTGACATTACCAACATGCGTTTAAAAATGTTGTCAAAACTCAATTATGTTAATCAATGGGAATATTCACTTAATAAAATGTTATGATAGACCCCTCTAACAAAACTCAATTAATTAATGTTGCCTTTTTAGTGTTGCAAAAGGCCTTTTCGTTGTAGTTATACTAAAATTAAGATAAGACCACATGGCAATTAAGAGTACTACCAGCTATGAAGTAAACCTAAATCAATACTTTATGTGGAGGAATTGAGCTTTAGCCAAAAAGACCTAATTCAAGGCTTTTTCCATTATGGCTTCCTCAAATGAAAATTGTTATCACTAAATAAGGTTTAAGTTCGAAATACACCTACACCTATTACACAGTATTACATTGTCACTATATATTATATATCTATTTAATATGTTTAAAACTTGTGAGAATCGTTGTAGCATAAAAAAATAAAAGTCTTGAATTTCAATATAACATGTATTAAACGCTGCTATATTTTCATAACATTCAATCAACATTGCAAAAAGTGAACAATCAATAAATGTTATATGTGCGTGTGTGTGTGTGTGTGTGTGTTTGTATGTATATATTAAGAATTTCAACAACTAGCATTGAACGTTGCCATAGAACCAACTTTTAACAACGGTCAATAAATATTGCAAAAAATGAAACTTTTTGCAACATTCAACGAACATTGAAAAATGTGACATTACCAACATGCATTTAAAAATGTTGTCAAAACTCAATTATGTTAATCAATGGCAATATTCACTTAATAAAATGTTATGATAGACCCCTCTAACAAAACTCAATTAATTAATGTTGCCTTTTTAGTGTTGCAAAAGGCCTTTTCGTTGTAGTTATACTAAAATTAAGATAAGACCACATGGCAATTAAGAGTACTACCAGCTATGAAGTAAACCTAAATCAATACTTTATGTGGAGGAATTGAGCTTTAGCCAAAAAGACCTAATTCAAGGCTTTTTCCATTATGGCTTCCTCAAATGAAAATTGTTATCACTAAATAAGGTTTAAGTTCGAAATACACCTACACCTATTACACAGTATTACATTATCACTATATATTATATATCTATTTAATATGTTTAAAACTTGTGAGAATCGTTGTAGCATAAAAAAATAAAAGTCTTGAATTTCAAAATTACTACCTTTTTAATTTTAATTTTTTTGTTTTTAATTTTATAATTTAATATGAATTTAAAACCTTAGTAAATGACTTAATTTTACATGAATGTGGGAGTTAAATTTATTCGTACAAAATGGAGTTATTTTCATTATTTGAAATGCAACTTGGAAGATGATTTTTCATACACTTCATATTATATTTGGATAGTTTTTGACAACTCGATAAGACCTCATTCTTTATCTCTTTGTGATCCTACTCGTAGAAGGAAAGCTATAAGCTAAATGAGTTTTATCCTGGAGTCATGTAGTGTTGAAAGTATCTGCACGAAAGGAATGCACACTACTTTAGGACAACATCTTTGACATGGTTCCATAAAACTTACTTTCTAACTCTTATTATATTTATATTATTTTAAATGATTATGCTAATTGCTAATCTTATTACACACAAGTCACCAATTTTTCTCAATACTATCATAAAACTTCTCTACAAGCTTGCAAATATTATTCATGTTAAATGATCCAAATGAACTTTTTGGATCTAAAGCCGCGCTGAGTAAAAAGAGTTCTAATGATGCTTCATTAAATTTTTTTTTTTTTTTATCTAACTCCATCATCTAAAAATCTATGGCTATAATAAAAATATCAAAGATATAATGATGTTTAATGGTAGGATACTCATGGCCATAAAAACATGTACAAACCATCAAAGTCATCTCTTTATAAAATTCTTCCACCCTTCTTCTCTATATGCTTGAATGATGGTTTTGTTAGTATCAAGAAATCTCATAGAAGTTAAGATGTCTTGAGTTTTCTTCTCAAAGGCCTGACAATGCACATCCATACTTGTCAACATTATATGCATTAAATGCAAGATAAATACAAATTCAAACGTTATCATGTTTTTGTATACACCACCAACTTCGAACCGAGATTTTATGTTTGGAAATGATACTAAGATACTCAAGCACTTGCAAGTTGCTGCATACATATCAATCAAACTCTTTACAGAGATGTAATAAGAAGACCAACGAGTCCTCCAGCTCATTACAATTATTTATCTGATTAACCCCATTTCCCAACTCTTGCTCTCCAATTTCCAAGAAATGCTCAATATAATTTCTTTGGACACTTTTCAAGTCATTGATGTGCTTAGGAGATGATGTTCACATATTTGGTTTCTAATTTTTGTATTCTTTGCTCTGGTGGGAAGATGAAGGTGCTTTAATTTTAGGAGATGAAATTGGAGGAATGGGCACTATATGAATTGGAATACCCTAAGATTTGTTGTTCTTTGAAAAGAAAGATAACAATGTTTTTCTGTCTTGGCAGAAAATCGATCTTCTTCAATATTAAATCTAAAAAACTAAGAATTAAAATACTTCAATATGCTATAAACATATATTGATAAAATCATAAACATAAATTGATAATCATCATATACATCAAGCAAAATTGCATATGAGATAGCTTTGTTTAATTACCAGTATATTAGCCTTGTTCAATTACCCGTAGATAGCTTGCTCAAATAGCTTTTTAAATTACACAAATACAATTTGACAGGAAATAATTTTGCACAATTACCAGTCCCAATTGTTTAATTTCCCATTGCCGTATGAAATTTTTAATTGATTATCTTAATGCTATGAAATGTGAAGGCAAGATTTGTGATACAAAACTTGGGGTTTTCTAATTTTTTCTCACAAAGTTTATGGATTGTATAACCTTTATAATCTTGATGTGATTTTTCATCCAAAAAAAACCTTCTCAACAAGTTCAATTTCTTTGTTGCTAAACAGTAAAAATCTTGCACAATTACCAGTCCCAATTGTTTAATTTCCCATTGCCGTATGAAATTTTTAATTGATTATCTTAATGCTATGAAATGTGAAGGCAAGATTTGTGATACAAAACTTGGGGTTTTCTAATTTTTTCTCACAAAGTTTATGGATTGTATAACCTTTATAATCTTGATGTGATTTTTCATCCAAAAAAAACCTTCTCAACAAGTTCAATTTCTTTGTTGCTAAACAGTAAATTACTTACAATTTACAATAGTCGTCGTTGGCGATCGATGGTGGTGGTTGGCGATAGGTGATAGGTGGTAAAAAATCGATAGCTTTGGTGGATGGGTGAAAAGATTTAGGGTTTAAAGAATTTGGGAATTATTTCAATTTGATTTTCAAATGATGCATGTGATTCTATGAAGACAGAAAAAAAGAGTGAATTAAAATTAAATCATGTTTGTTATAAAAATTGGCCTAAAATTAAATAAATAATTGGCCCAAAATTTAAAACAAAAAATTAGTTTAAGAATTGAGATGGGCTAGCCAAGCGAAATTTGGTGGGTTATAGATTAAAATTAAAATTATTTGTCATCTAATTTTATCATTTTTATTGCATTTGTGCTCGGGCAATAGTGGTTACGACCAAGTGCAATCCATTGCTAAATCTATCCTTGAGGGGACAGATGAAGAGGTAATAGTGCATTCACAAAACAAAACATACATTAGGAAAAGGGGTGGTTGATAATGTCCTACTCAATCTATTTATTACGCTGGCACAACAAGCAATATTACTCTAGGTTGGATGCACATTTCAATGAGAGTAAAACCCTACTACTTTGCAACTCTTACTTTGCTAACAATATTTTGAATATGGTTCCTTCAAATAGGATTGGTGAGAATTGGAATCGATTGAAACATAGAGCAATAGAGCAATTAATGAACGAGTATGTAAATATTTATTACATTTTCCATAATACAAAGATCACTTGGAAATTATATCTAAACATTTGGTATAATTCTTGCCTAAGGGTTGGAACATCTTTGACCCAAACCCCATCAAAAAGAATAATCTTTCTTGTTCACTCCTATCCCCACGGTGGCGCATCAAGCACAAATAGGATTTCTTCACTCCAAACCAATAACTACGTTACACGAGCATGATGCAAATGAAGATTGTTATAATTCGGACCAGACTTGAAACCACTTTGTTAAAAACTGAATAGCTCTGATACTAATTTGTTGAGAATTTGGCAATTAAAGAAGGAAAAAATATGGGTAATATGAAAATAATGGATCGTACAACAAATAAGATTTTTGTTGAAAAATATGAGAGCTTTATTAAATAAGAAAATAAAATTGTCTTTACAAGATTTAATTCTCTTAATCTAAATATAAACAATTTTCTCTCAAGTTTCTACAACAATGTTGTAATTGTTATCTTGAGTCTTCCCAGATCCTATACATTGTGGAGCAATTATAGGAGCAAAATATTGGAGTTATGGATGAAGTGGAACACAAAAACCATGTCAAAAAACCAACTAGGAGTGAAATTCCTCTCGAACAAGTGGCGTCCGCATTGTTGCCTCTCTTGCGTGCTATCGGTGCCTAAGCATCGCAACCCGCACCTAGATGCTCCGTTTTAAACCCAATATTTTCAAAGCACGTTTTCATCCATTCCAAAGTCTTTATCCCAATCAAACTCCAAAACCATGATAACATTTGATCCCTTATCAAACCATACTTCCAAAATAACATTATTTAGACTTCCATGACCCCATAGCAGTCCCTCTTCATGTGTTCTTTGTTATTGCAATACCAACAGACTATATTATTGTTGCTATCCTTGACTCTATCTTTTCCATGACCACTTGTCTTCTTCTTACGAATAATGAGATCTTATGCCTAGACCTTAGATCTAACGACTAGATACTTCATCTTTACCTTGTAATAAAGCGCATCATATACATTGTCAATAGTAAGAGTTTTTGACTATAGAAAACGGTATCCCTAAAAGTCATATATGAAGCAGCAATGAACATAACAATATCAGTCCTAAATCCTCTTCATCGTACTTGACCTTCATAGTCTCCAAGTCAGCAATGATTTCCTTGAACAGCGATAGATGATCTTCTAAAGATCTCCCTTCCGTCAAGTGATGAGAATACACCTACTGCTTCAAGTATAAGTTACTTGTCAAGCTCTTTGTCATATAGAGCTATTCCTATTTTAATCACAACCCAATGGCACTTTTCCCCTTTATCACGCTTTGAAGAATTTAATTAGAAAGATGAAGATGCATTCGTGGTAGGGCTTTTCGATCTGTCAGTTGCTTCTCCTTCGTAGTCATTATTGCGGGCATGTTATCTATCCCCAACAAGCATCATTAAAATCCAATTCAAGAACAGCTCGCATCTTAGTCTACTACAAAGAGATTCTATTATTGTGATCCAAAAGCGAAATCTCAAATTTCATAGTTGTTATCCTTGAAACAATTGACCTTGCTTCAACCTCTCTTTAATTTCTAATTTGGACCTTCCAAGTACCCGCCAAAAAACCTCAGCTCTTATACTACTTATTATAATCTAAAGCAGAGCTAAAATCACTTTGCTAGAAGCAGAACAACTTTGATGCCAATTTATTAAGAATCTGGCCAAATAATTAAAGAACAAGAAAATATGGGCAATATGAAAAATCATGTAACAAACAAGATTTTTATGGAAGAAGTAGAGAATTTATTATACCAAGAAACTACAATTGTCCTTACAAGATTTAATTCTCTTAATCTAAAT
>NW_019231606.1:136016-167659 GCF_002742605.1 Olea europaea var. sylvestris
AAAGAATGCATTTTTTTTTTTTTTTCTGCTTTCCCTTCCATATTTTTTTTTATTTTTTTGGGGGTAAGAAACATAATTTTATTACTACAACTTTCTAGTGGATAATGAATCTCCTGATCGTTTAAAGAGGAATATTGCCTAATCCCGGTTCTCTTGGTTAGGAACTTGAGTATTATATTCATGTTTTGTCATAGGTTTGACAGAGAGAGAGCCTGATATATCCTCTGTTCTCTTGAAAGAAGCTTTTAATAAAAGGCTCAAAATTTAGGTTAGATTGACAAAGTCAATTACATTAAAGGTAAGATGAACAAAATGACAGTTTATTTTAAATGTAACAATTGATGCCACCTGAGGCGATCTGTTTTAAAGTAATCATAATCTAATTAATTAAATTTGCTCTGTGGACAATATCTTCAGCCTCTAATGTGTTGGTTTTAATTTTTCTGTTAAATATATGCAGGAGTTTTGTTGGAAATGAGTTGGCAGTTCAGGTACATGTATTTAATATCGCTAATTTTCGAAAGTTATAATGCTTCTTTCTCCATTATCATTAACATTTACTTTGTTTATGCAAAGTGAATTATTTTTTTTTTCATATATAAATTAGCTAATTTTTCATGTTTGCTTTCTATCAAATTTTCAGAAGCCATCTGCTTCCAATGTAGCATTCTCTCTGGTCATGTTCAATGTTCATGGTTCTTATAGTGGTGCGTATTTTAATCACTATTGCTATGTTCATAGCTTTTTATAGTGAGACTGTTTCCTCATTCTTTAATTTGCTCTTGTCCTCCCTTCTCTCGAAATGATAAAAAAAGAGAAATTGTTTGATGCACCTGTGTATTTTATTGTTTTGCTGGTTTCAGGATGTATGCTTGTTGTATGATTTCAGAATTAATTTTGGAAAATCTTGCTTGTTGTTTGTTTTCCTGATTGCTTTTCTATTCTGGAATCCTCTGAATTTCTATTTGGAAGCTGCAATAAACCAGAAAAGTAGAATTTTCCCCCCACTTAATCATGCTTCTATATTGATCTCTATGAAGGATCTTTAATTGTTCTGAAGTTACACACTCATCACACGTATAACTGTGAAATATATAGGCTTCTTATTTTCATGAACTGAAAATTTTTGCTTGTCAACGTAGTTTGTTTGTCATATTGTTTTATTCGCTTGTGCTATACCTGCTATTTTATTAGGCTTGCTCTTCTCCTTGGTAGTCTTCGCTCTAGATATTATAACTTCAATGGAGATCATCCATCTTGGACTTGCAATTTGGCTTATACACATTTTCTAGTTTTCCTTTCTCGCTTACCTTCTGAAAATGATTTTTCATGCAGCTTGTGTAGTTCGACGTAGTGGTTGGACTATGGACATTGACATATTCTTTCAGTGGCTTTCAGCTATACCCTTTTCAGGTGGTGGTTTCAATGATGCTGCCATCTCAGAAGGGCTTGCTGAAGCTCTAATGGTGTGTGGTGATGCCTATCTCCTTGTAAACTTGTCTATTTGGTTCTTTTTTATGGTGCAATGATACTCTTTGAATTTCTTGTTCGATTCAATGTGCATGTCATGCAAAGCTTCTCTGCCTTTTCAATTTTCTTTTCGATTAATTTGAGTAACTTGTTTCTTCTGCTAAATTTCTTCTGATTGCCAGTTACATAAGGTATCAGAACTACTGAAATAAAGCTGGGGGACCACAATCTTCTCTCAGTACTGTAGGAAGGCCATTATAAAAGAGTAGGAATACTGTGATGGTTGAACACTTTCTGGTCTTCTTATTGTCCCCCACCATTTTTCTCCATTGTCTTTTCTAATGAAACAGTTGCTGTGATTCCTTAAAAGTCAAATAGTTTTTGCTTCACTTTGGTATCAGTTAAGAGACCATTTTATCTATGCTATACTATTATCCAACATGGAGTTTGTATTCTAGGGTGTAAACAAGACCCTTTATAAAAATCTTCCACTTACAGGATTTGGTCCATGGCATCATTTTTTACATTCCTGATTGACTACCTTACTGTGATACTTCTTTAAAACATGTCCTACCGTTCATCACTTAATGTAATGTGAACTTAAAATTATTGGTGCCTCATCAGATCAGGCAAAAGTCATAATTATTTCTTTTAATGTGCATATTTACTTGCATACTTTATTCATTTTGTTTAAATAATAATTTCTTGTTTTGAAAATATTTTGGTGCATTTTTCAGATGTTCTCTGCCACAAATGGAAACCAAACCCAAAGCGTAGATGGGCTAAGACAGTGCATTCTTGTTGCTGCAAGTAACCCTTATCCATTACCCACTCCAGTTTATCGACCACCGGTGCAAAATCTGGACCAAAGCGATAGCATCGAGGCACATGCAGAAAGTCATCTATTTGATGCAGAGACATTAGCAAAATCATTTGCTCAGGTTCTGAAAATGATTTTTTTATCCTTCTGCCATTGCTTGCGTTTTGACATGTTTATTTTAATTTGATTAAAGAAAAAATCCCTTTCTTGCAGAGTGCAATTTCTCTTTCAGTCATCTGTCCAAAACAGCTTCCAAAAATTAGAGCAATCTATAATGCGGTAATGAATCTTAACTTTTGTGCTCCTTTTCTTGTTGGCCAATGTGTTGTAAACGTATCAAATGCACTGCTAATATTCAGTATTTGCTTCTGCTTATAATTTTGCACAAATTACTACCTTGAACTTTTCCTTAATCTATTTGTCACTCCATGCTCTCTTTGTATAGGCCATGAGAACTGATTTTAGCTATTATTTCATATCAATGGTAAATAGATCTTCAATTTAACTGAAAATTTCAGGGAGTATTATGATGCATTTATTATCATTCTATTTGCTTGGGGGTTAATTTCCAAAAAATGTACCATATTTAAAGCCCTTCTGTTTTATAGATAGCATATTTAGGGTCGTTTGGTTGGGCTTCTATTTTTTTGAGAATAGTTTCATGAGCAAACCACATTTGGTTAGTTTCCTTTAAAAGCTCTTCTAACGACAAAAACTTCTAGAAAATTATCCAAACAGGTCCAAAAGCATATTCTTAGTCTCAGAAGTAGCGTTTGACTTTTCAAAACCTTGCCAAAAGTGCTCTTACTCATCTGCACATACATTCGTTGCACCCCTTTTAGGATACTTTTCGAAAAACAACCGCTTTTTTTATGAATGTGATTAAGAGAAACATTCTATCCAAAAATAGAACTTTTCAAGTCCAACAATGGAGCTATGAATAATATCAGTGTGCCACCATTTGAAAGAATTTATTATTTCTTACTGAGAGTAGAATAAATCATAGCACTTTCTTTACTTGAAATTTGGAATTCTTGAAAGCTTCTGTGGGGTTTATTCTTTTTTAGATGGCAACATATCCCATCTCCGATCAGACATAAGAGCCTGTAATGCTCCGCCAACTGTAAATTGTGGGGTATTTTTGGTTTGAAGTGTTTTTTGTCCAGCAGGACAATTCAGTTGTAGTAGCTTTGTACTAATTTTCTAATTTATTTTAGAGGATTGAATGTAGCTCTACTCTATAGTTGTAGCAATCAGGTCAGGATCTATACTGGACGAACAGTAAAGTTTCATTAATGGAATGGTAAATTGATGTATACTGTTCAGCAATAGATTCATGTTAGCCTTTTTCACTTCTACTATTCCAATAGTTTGCATTCAAGCGAAAAAGGGTATTTTAGTTGCTGGCTGACTGATATGTGCTAGATGAATTGGTGGAAGCAATTATGCTGGCATTCATGATAAACACCAAATTTCTCTTGAAACAATATTTGAAATGGTTGTTGGTAGAAGTTCTACAATTGAAATAGCTGTTACTGAGAGTGATGAATTATGTACTTCTTGTTTCTTGTTTGCTGTTCTAGTTCCAAGCATTCCGTAAAGATGAAGGCTGTCATAAGACTCAGAACAACTGTGTTCCTTGATCTTTGTAAGAGCAAAACAAATGATTGTCTGATCTTTAAAAATTATAAATATGGATGATGATCCTGATTTTGATCACATACTTTGCATGATGTTATGACAAAACAATACTGTCCTTTTGGGTTGGGTAATAAGGGTGGGTAAATTGGCATATTACAACTACAGATTCCTTGATCTCTATGTAGAGTAAATGATTGCACATCTATATTGATCAATTGCATTCTTGCGAACATAAATTTTCTTTATACCCCCTCACCTTTAAATTGTGTATCTTCTATAAGTCATGAAGTAACAATTCTAAAATATTCTTTAATTAATATTTTACAAGAATCTCTTTTTATTACCACACCCTTGGTACTTCTAAGTATTCATGGTCAGAAAAGCATGCCTGACCATTTCACTTCATGACAGAACTCTGGGCAATGTTCTCTTTTCAATTCCTACCCAAATAACCATGCAAAGTGAAACCAAGAACACTCAATAGGGATTAAGAGCATTATTAAAATTAGGTACATGGCTCCGTACATTTGAGTTGGCATTCGGTGAACGTATTTGTTTGGAAATTTTATCAACTATTTTTACTTTTTTTTTTATTTTTATTTTTTATGACTGTGGGTGTTCGGGCCAATTTATGCGTACTTTGACTAATCCCTTAGGGCCCCGAGGTTTATGGTCGGATACTCATCTCAGTAATCCTGAGAGGACTTGGACTGGTGACCATTGAAGAGCAAACCTAAAACCTGATCACTAAGCTATCTTTCAGGGTTTATCAACTATTTTTACTTGCTGCATGAACTCCATGTTGTCCATTTGCTGAGGGGCTGAGGGGAATGCTCATACAGTGTGTGACAAGGATGAAAAGTCATTAATGTGTTCGCTTCAGGGTGTCAATAATCACGCTTTGAATCAAATTGAAGGAATAGATGGCTTAGATTTTATCATATTTGTCGGAGATCTTAAAGAATTTTCTTGTTCTCATGTAAAGATAGCGGATGCTTTCACTGCATCTTTTCCTTTTTCTTCTCCTGATAACTCTGTTTAAATATTAGTCATCTGTTTTAGCTATGGCTGGAACTCACTTTAGCGTACCCTGCTAAAGTTGGAATCTATCAGTTTATGGAAAAGGGTAATAGGTTAGCTCTATCTCTCAATTACCTATCTTGTGTTGAGTTCCTTTTTCTTTCCTCACTGGATAACGACCCTTTGTCCCAGCCAGTGCATGTGTGTCACCTGGGACATAAGGAGGGCCCACAATGACTTCGTGTTGTCCCCACCTTTCTTTGGTTTATCGTTGACTAAAAAGGAAGAAGCTCTGCCCCAGCAGTCATGTTGATTATCACATGTAATAGTAGTACAAATTTTTGTATTCAAACTGATGAACAATTTTTTATTTTGAACTGAGTAAAAGATATTATAACATATGGATTCCTAATAATGATGCTGAAGCCTACAAGTGAAATGTAGAAGTGAATGATTGATTATAATACCTGTTTCAACTGATTCCTTAAAGTCTCTGCAGTACTGACTTCCTGTTAATCATTGACTTGTCCTGGAATGAAAGTTCTGTTCCTCTTCCCGTGGAAAAGAATGTGTATTTCTTGTGTTACCTGAATAAGATTGATTGCTGTCTACAAGGCAAATGTTCTATTAGAAATTTCATTTGAGTTCTAAATTTGGAATACAAAAAATTCATTTTTGACACCTTCCACATGCTCAGATTGTAAGGGTGTATAATCCCAGAGTAGCTCCTGGAATTTTCTCTCTATTTTTCTTTGTAGTGTCTTCATCTTATACTGACTAAATTGAAAATTCAAGACTAGGTAGACATTAATCTGATGCTCATACTTAATGTGAGTGAGTCAGCAACCTAGAGTTTCCTCATTTTCTTCACTACTGTATGTTTCTAGTTAGTTCCAATTGCATTTTAAAATGAAGGACAGACCTTGGTTTTGGAAAATTGAAAATTGAAAGATATATGGAAATGCAACTCTCTCTCTCTCTCTTAATATGCTGTCGTGGATGCTAATATTTTGATTATTGTGTGTTGATTAAGGGAAAACGAAATCCACGAGCTGCAGATCTGCCAGTAGACACTTCTAAGAATCCCCATTTTCTTGTTCTAATCTCGGAGAACTTTATGGAGGCTCGTGCTGCTTTAAGTCGCTCTGGAGTGACAAATTTGGCATCAAATCAGAGCCCTGTAAAAATGGATGTGACTTCCGTTCCTTCCATTTCTGGGCCGGCTTCTGTTCCTTCCATTTCTGGGCCAACTTCAACTTCTATTCCAGCAGGTAACTTTGCATGTTGAATTCTTAGTTTTTGTTCCTCTTTCATCCTGTCCCTTTATTAGTATTTGCACTTTCTTATTTTGTAAACAACGATATGGGTTATATATACCCAAGAGAGATGTCATTAGTTACATGTATATTTCATTGGTATAGATAATAGAATACGTATGCTTTGGTGACATTACCTTGTCATTTTCAACCAAGGACCATATCATCCAATATGTTCAAAACGTGCAGTGTTTGGTTTGCAGCAGCAGTTGATGATATGATGGTTTTCAAAAAATCATAGTAATATGGTACTTGAAAAAATATGTTGGAAGTGTTTATAGTACGTAATAAAAATGTTAGCTATTAATAAGAAGCTTATGTAAGATGTACAGCCAGTTTTATTATGATGGAGGGTGGCAATATTTAACATTTGTGCTTATGATGTTGCTGACATTGCAATTTTTCCTCTTCAGCAAATGGATCTGTCATGGGCCGTCAACCAATATCTGTTGGAAATATACCTCCTGCAACTGTAAAAGTGGTAAGATGCAAAACTTTCAAACTTTGGTTCACTCGGTCTAGGAAAATCTAGGTGGTTTTGCTTTGCATCTTCACGACTCAGTAATTGTTGTGGAAATTAAACCATCTTAAATTGTTCAGGAGCCCAGCACCATGACCTCCATAGCTGGACCTGCATTCCCACACATTTCTTCTGTTCCCCGCACTGCTGCTCAAGCTGTTCCAAGCTTACCAACTTCTTCACCCATATCAGCATCTCAAGAAATGATTTTGAACAATGAGAATGTGCAAGAAATGAAACCTCTCGTCAGTAATGTGACACAGCCCTTGCGTCCAGTGGGTGTTGCAGCAGCAAATGTGAGAATTCTGAATGATGTTGCTCAAGCACGTCAAGTCCTTGCTGGAGGAACTTCAATTGGACTTCCATCTATGGGTGGAACACCTATGCTTTCAAGCATGATATCCAATGGAATGCCATCTTCAGTTCCTCCTGTTCAAACTGTAATATCATCGGGGCCACCAGGTGTTGCATCAGTTGCTGGGTCGTTGCCAATGACAGGAACTGGCCAGGTTGCACAAAACTCGGTTCCTGCATCATTTACCGCCTCCACAGCTTCTAATATGTCTGGAAATCTTAACATCGGCATGTCACAACCAATGAGTAATCTCCAAGGAAGTGTTAATATGGGTCAAACGGTATCGGGGATGAGCCAAGGAAACCTTCCAGTCACACAAATGGTACAGGGTGGAATAGGCATGAACCAAAACTTGATGAATGGCAGTGGTGCATCTGGTATGCCAACTGGCACTGGCACAGGCACTGGCACGATGATTCCTACTCCAGGCATGTCTCAACAAATACAACCAGGAATGCAGCCTGTTGGTGTGAATAACAATAACTCAGCAGCAAACATGCCCCTGAATCAGCAGACGTCGAGTACAGTGAATTCAGCACAATCAAAATATGTAAAAGTCTGGGAGGTAATTATCAAATTTGCTCAAAAGAAATGCAGTTTGACTATTGCATGATGTAGCTTAAGGAAGCTGTACATAAAAATTGCTTTAATGGTTTGTCTGTGTAATTTTTTAACACTTTGAGTGTTTTTTTTTTTTTTTTTTTTTTTTCAAAAGGAATGTGTTTTTAAGTGTTATATTGGTCATACGATGCACTTCAATCGAAAAGTACTAAGATTTTCAAGAGTGTTGACTCCTAATTGTGCCTTTATTCAAAACAGTCTTTTAAGAGCGGAAGGATGAATCTTAATTATTTTGTGACTTTTACTAGCATGATTATACAAGTAGCGAATTGTGATTTCATAATTGATGTTCGGTATTCTTGGATCAAGATACTCTTGACACTGCAGCCACTGCTGAAAAATTGTGTTCGAGAGACTTATCATAGATGGTGTCATTCATTCCTATTGGCCAAAATATCAGGGGAAAAAATTAAAGTGGATGAATAAAATGATGCTATTATCAGGGTATGTGTAGGTTTTTGAATGATTGTTAGCTTATGAGGCTTAAATCAGTCTGTAATGATTAATATTGGATGAGGTTTAACCCCAAAGAAAGGTATAAACATTTATCTTGTGTGAGTAGGGACATCTTTTATGGAGCTTTAAAGTAACGTCACAGGTAAACATACAGACGATTCATCTAAACTGGAGTATCAGGTATTGAGATGCAATTTAATGTATGTAACTGCATAACCTGTTGTGATTGTATTGTGCTAGTGGACCATGGAAAGGAAATTCTCTACAATCTGAATTTCGTCAATGTTCAACAACTCTCACCAAGTTGGAGGTCAATAAATGAAAGCTTTAGGAGTACTCGAATGAAGTGTGGTGGTTAAAATTAATCACAATAAGAAGAGCAGTAAGGAGTAACTGGATGTTACTCAGTATGTTGAAGATAGATTGAGAAGTGAAAGGGTTTTAGGTATCATGTAATAGCTGAAGTGTTTAGGTGGGGGAAAGAATATGTGAGGAAAAAATATAATCCACTAGCAGCTACCATGATTTATGGGTCAAAGCAATTGAGAAGTAGAAGCAAATGCTTATAAAATGAGTGTGTACAGTATTGGATGTATGTATGATCTGCCTAGACACAATATAATATGAAACTGGATTTCACAAAATGGTGAAGAAGTCATGTCTGAATGCAAATCTAGCTTAAAAATGCACATGCTTTGACCTTGTGATATGGAGGCTAAGCATATGCCAAGATGTTTTCATTTTTATGTGCTCACTATTGAGATAAAAGGTTATATTTATTGGAACTATAGTAGAATTGAAGCTCTGATCTCACTTTGCACATTCAACTGTCATGCTTTCACCATTGTGCTACTATAGTTGCCACATAAAGTTGAGAAAGATGTTCTCCAGTTATCCCATTCCTTATTGTCTCCTCCATACTCCTATTGCTGTTGTCAAAATATAATGGAAAGTGCACTAGTTTCCAATGCGAAGAAGAATTCTGATACTTTTTGAAGACGTTAAATGGAAATGAAGATGAAAGTATGTAATCTCCATCAATGGGCGAATGATTTAGGAAAGAGAACTCGAGAACAAACTAAATGAAAATATTTCTAATAAATGGTTCTTCTTTGTGCTGTTAAATGTTATCTAATTTACCCAGATATCTTTGATCTAACTGCAAAGCTAAGCATCCTCAAAAAAATTTATGATGAATGGTCCAGGGTAACTTATCTGGTCAGCGACAAGGCCAGCCTGTGTTCATCACCAGACTGGAGGTATGTTTTCACATCTAAGAAGAGATTTCATGCTATGGATAATGTTGTTTTCATGCATGCTACAATCTGGTTATATCTTCTTGGCTTAAAAATTCATACACTACTATTTTTATATTCTGCTTACTCTTTCCAGGGGTATAGGAGCGCCTCAGCTTCTGAGACGTAAGTCTACATTTTCTCTGATGGTTTTCTCTCATTTTTCTCACCGTGTTCCACGATTCCTTTGAGTTGTGCTGCTTGTGCAAGTTTGGTAGATTGTACTAAATACTAATTTATACTAATATAAAAATGGATTTTGTGCTGCAAGCTTGTCTTTCAAAGGTTCTAACTACTTGTTTCTTTGATGATTAGTGGGAGGAACTTGTAGCTTCCAGAATGTGTTTTGTAGTAGAGGTGGATTTTTCTTTAGTTTGCCTTTTGGATCAGTATGACGACAAAATCACTATAAATTTCAACTTGCCTCTTCCTCTAGTGTACACAAATCTTTTTAATTCTTTACATATGCACCAAAATACCTTGAGGTCATGGCCAACTGTGCATAAACTATTATTGTTAGAATGTATTCCACAACGTTTGTATATCCTTTTTCCATTTAACACCAATAGGATTTGAGATAATACATCCACATGATTCAAGAGCTGGGACTGGAAGACCCAATATCAAGTCCATGTGTGATTGACCTTTAGATTTACTTGCATCAAGACTGATAACAGAGAAAAAGGCCACTCTTTAGGTGTTTTTGTTGTCCAACCTTCTCATGGAATATCTATAGTCAATGAGGAAAGAGCTAAAGATTTATTAGTCAACTTTCCGTATTTGGATAACCTCCTCATTTAGCCACACCCTTCCATTCTGCTTCTTTCCCATGCGTATGATGACATCTAAAAAGGTAGCCTAATCTCCCAATTGTATTTTTCAGTAAGAGAAATTATTTGTGATTAAAAGGAGGGAAATTTATAAGAAAGAGAACCATCTACTTTGGTAGCAAAAGAATGTTAACCAATTATTTGAATATTCCGGATCCATATATTGTACTGTTCTTTGCTTATTACTCTGCATAACATCTGAAACATTCCTTATCTTTTACCATTCTGCATTATCAAAGAAAAACTTGTCTCAAAACAGTTTTTGCCCACTTTGAACTTCCCATCTATTATGTAGCATATCCTTCGCCACCTAACTCTAACCGGGTAACTACTTATATTCTAGCAGTTAGACCTGGTTAAAAGAGGAAGAACAAGGCTTCCATCTACTGTGCGCTTTTGTATGAACTGTATATTCTTTCTTTCATAATTAGATCTTGTGGAAATCCACATCCATATAGGAATGAAATTGTTCTAGAGAGAGAATGTCATAACAAGAATGCCTAGTATACTTCATCTTTTGATATATTTTTTCCACTTTTGGCAATTGAAATGAGGGACCAAAGTCGATGACTAAAAGCATGAGGAGATTATTGGCTACTTAAAAAAGAGGAAGGCAGTATAATATTTTCCATTCCTATTGGAAATTTCTACATTTAGCTACGAAGAGTGAATTTAACTTTCAGCCTGCTAGCAATGACTCAAATTGAATGAGCTACTCGTGTTGTGAGAACCAAATGGAAAAAGAAGAAAGAGATCAAATTAAACAATAGAACTAGTAGTGCAGATTCCTTATTGAACAGAAATCAAATAAAGTATATCGTGCATAGGATCAACGACTTGTATGTTTGAGAAATTAACACCAATGTGATGTATATTTACCGCTTCAATTTGGTGGAGATTGCAAATCTGGTCAAAATTTGACTCAGGAAATTTCTCTAGAAAACCATGACGTTATGAGGCAAATTGAATAGAAATTGAATTGATCGAGTGCTTTTAACTTTTAGGAACATATTAGTGGTGATTCTACAATGTGATATTCTGACACAATGCTTATGTATGTTTTTGCTGGCATCAAACCAAAAGATAATTTCTTGTCTAATTATTTTGTGTTTTATTTCTCAAGGGGACAGGTTTATTTTTAATTTTTCATAATGTTTTAGTTGGTAATTCATCACCACTTTTCTTTCTCCTTTTATTGGCTAATAATGGCCCTTCTACAGGCTTGCTGCAAATTGGCCACCAACAATGCAAATAGTTCGGTTGATATCCCAGGACCACATGAATAACAAGTAAATTCCACTTATTGGATGGATTCATTTGTTAAATAATAGTTTTCTCTTGTATCATACTTGCCTAAAAATGTTGTCTTATTTTGTGATATAATATAGGCAGTATGTTGGAAAGGCTGATTTTCTAGTTTTTCGTGCAATGAATCAGCATGGGTTTCTAGGGCAGCTGCAAGAAAAGAAACTTGTAAGTTTCCTCAATGCTAACCTTGATTACTTGATGTGACTCATTAAAAGCTCGATGAGAATAATGGTATGGAGCATCTTGAGTCCCTTCTAAATGTAGTAGTTATGTTGGGGAACTTGAAGAAAAAAAAAGTTATGAGATGAAAGTGTTGTACACTTGAATTCTTTGCACCTCATTTTTTCTTAGTAATATATGTAGTTGGTAGACTATGAATAAGTACATAACTATATCCACTAGATGTACTTCTTTGAATAATGTTATTTTCTATCCATATGATCGTATTGTTGAGACAAAGAGGTTGGTATAAACACAGTAGAGAATCCTTCACTTTCATTATATAGAGAAATCAAGAGTACAAGTATGGAAATAAAATTAATCCAATTATACTCTCTCATAATCTATGTTATTCTAATATATTTATTTCCTTAAAACTTCCCTCGAGTTGGAGCATATATATCATGTAAGTCCAATATAGAACAAAGAAACCTCAATCGATTTCCATTCACCGACATTGTAAGCATATTAGCAAGTTAATTTCCTGTCTTAGCAAATGGTGTACATATATCACCATCTACTATTTTGTCTCGAACAAAGTGATAATCAATTTTAATGTACTTGGTTGTTTTATGGAAGACTGGATTAGATGCAATATGTAGAACAACTTGATTATCATAAAACATTGGAATGGGGGTAGAAGATGAGAGATCGATTTCTTGAAGAAAATCTTGCAACCATGTCAACTTACTAGCAGTATTAGCCATCGCCCTATATTCTGTTTCTGCACTTGACCTTGCTACTCTAGTTCATTTCTTATTTTTTTAAGAGACAAGATTACTCCTTATAAAAGTTTAGAAACCTATAGTGGATTGTCTCTCTTCGAGATCCTGCTCAATTTGCATTTGTAAACCCTTCTATTCTAATATGTTCATTCGATTTATATAATAATCCAAGGCCTGGAGCCTTTTTCAAATATCAAAGAATACACATCACAGCTTTCCAATGAGAAACCCTAAGAGCATCTAAGAAATGACTAATGATTATTTGGTCTTGTGATGATAAGATAATTTAATTTTTCAACCAAACGTGATATTTTCTTGGTTTTCCAAACGGTTTCCCTTCATCCTTCAAAAACTTCACATTAGGATTCATGGAAGTATTAACTGGATGAGTTCCAAGAAAACATCTTCTCTAACCTAGCAACTTCAATACCTAAGAAATATCTGAAAATGTTTGTGTAGAAACTGTTTCAATCGGACAATCCCATCTGCATCATTACCAGTGATTTACAGTATTATCTACATAAACTACAATGACAGCATAGCCTCTTATCAGTTTGTAGATGAAATACCAAATGATCTGCCTAGCACCTTTGAAGACCAAATTCCATAACAATCTCAGAAAACTTCCCTAACCGTGCACTTGGTGATTGTTTTAACCCATATAAAGCCTTCAACTTCCATAGTTCTGGTAACCTCTGAGCAACGAACCAAGGTGGTTGCTCCATATAAACCTCTTCGTGCAAGTCACCATGAAGGAATTCATTTTTAATATCCAATTGAAATAGTGGCCAACTAAGGTTAGCAGCAATAGATATCAAAATGCGAATATAAGAGATCTTGGTAACAGGAGAGAATGTTTCATCATAATCAATACTATAGGTCTACATGTAACCTTTAGCAACTAATAGAGTCTTCAAGTGATTAACAGTCCTATGAGGATTAAACTTTAGAACAAAGACCTATCTATTACCAACATGATGTATTCCAGGTGATGAAGGAACGAGATCTCAAGTCTTATTCTCGTGCAAGGCAGTCACTTTTAATCTCATAGCCTTTCACCACCTAGGATCAAATAAAGCTTCTGTCAGTCTCAAGAACAAAAACACTCGAAAGTTGGGATATGAAATAAGAAAACGAAGGTGATAACGATTCAAAAGTGACGTAGTGACTAATAGGACGTTTAGTTACACAATTACGTTTCCCTTTACAAAAAGCAATGGTAACGACTCAGGATTAGAACAGACGACAATTCATGATCTATAGACAACAAGATGACGGATGGAGTCATAAGCATTGATGGCTTAGATCGTCAAGAATAAACTTGAAAAGGATGAGTAGGGCTAGGCAAATCTCCCGAACCGAACCCAAAAACAGAATAAGAGCCGAATCTTTCTAATTTTATTTTTTATATTGAATAAATCAAATTATTTTAATTTTAATTTTTTCTAAACAAATTAACAATTTCTAAATCCAAATTTTTTGCCCAATAATTTGTTTCATTTCTAATTTTTTAATTTTTTTTACCCAATTACCCATTTTATTGTTTCATTTCTTAGCCTAAAAAGATTCAACCCACTAAATAATCCTAAACACCTATACTAAAGTGCATAACGCTGTCTCGTCTCTCACATTCACTCTCGCAGCCTCACTGACATTCCAAAACCTGTACAATCACCGGCCGACCCTATGACCTTCGCCGACCAAAGCTTTGACCGTAGCAATCATCTGAACAAGGTAGTCTACTAGTCTCTGACATTCCAAAACTATTGAATGTGTCATTAGTTGTATTTATATAATGTTGTTATAAATGTTAAAAAATTTAATTATAGTACGGAATCGAATAGAACCGAACTGAACCGAACGGAACCGAACTCGAGCGGTTCCATAATTATATTTGGACCCAAAGGTTCCATCTACTAAATACTCGAAAATTTTGGAGAACCGAACTGATCCGACCCGACCCGCGCCCACCTCTAAGGATGAGGTTCTTCCTGAGAGGACAACTATGATGTAGTAGATGAGGACGAGTCTGATTATGGAGAAATACCTACTGGTGGATATGGGATGGATAAGCGAACGAGATCTCGTTTGGAGTCGGGAGACGTTTTATGATCGAAGAAATAGTTGGCTCGTCGAAAGTGTCATTTACACCTATAAATTAGCGTTGTAGAGAAGGATTATAGCACCAATACCCCTTATGTGTTTGCAAATGACCAAGGAAAATACATTTCATGGAGCGGGAGTCAAGCTTGTTATGACCTGGACCAAAATGATGAACATAACGAACACACTCAAAAACCTTGAGAGGTAACGATTACCATGGAAATGAGGAAAACAAAAGAGAGAATGGTGATGCACCATCCAAAACAGAGGATGTTATGTGATTAATTAGATAGCATGCAGTAAGGACAACATCACTCCAAAAAGTTTAGGGACATGCATATAATAAAGAACATGAGTAACTTATAACAAATGACGATTCTTGCGTTTTGCAACTCCATTTTGTTGTGGAGTATATGCACAAGAAGCTTGATGGATAATGCTTTTGGAAGAGAGATAGGACGCAAAAGAAGCAGACATATTCTTTGGCATTATCGGATCGCAAAATATGAATTTTTTGGTTAAATTGATTTTTGATCAAAATACGAAAAACTTGAAAAATAGAAAGTAACTCAAAACAATTTTTTATTAAGAACAACCAAGTCATATGATAATTATCATCCACAAGTGACAAAATATTGAAATTTATTCTAGGAAATATTGATTGGTTCCCATACATTATAATGAATTATCTCAAATAAACTGGAAGTACGATTAACAGTTAGGAAAAGACGCGATGTTTGCTAAGTTGACATGCTTTACATTCAAGAAAGGGTACATTATGAAAACTCACAAATTGACGTTTTAAAGTAGAAAGAGAAGGATGATCAAGATGGTAATGTCACTGCATAGGTGAAACAGACGATTGGAGAGCTTGAAGAGGAGACTGGTGATAGATCTAGTTAATACAAGCTACCAACTTTATGTCACAGACCAATTATTCTCTTCGCTTTGATATCCTAAAAAATACACAAAAGGATAAAAGGTTACAGAATATTGAAGAGTTGTGATAATTCTACTAATAGACAATAAACTAAAGGGAAAGCCAGGAACATGAAGGACGGCTAACAGATCAAGATTAGGACTAAGATGGGCATTGTCCGAGCCTGCAAACTAGTTCAAGAACCGTTAGCAAGAGTTACATATTTGGAAGGAATAATAGGATGATAATTAGAACCAGTCATATGTTTCAGTTGTTCCGGCATCGATAATCCATGGATTGTGAGATGATGATAATAGACAGAGAGAAGATTAGTACCAGAGTGAGCGAGAGTGGCCATAGAAGTGGAAGTGGCCTATTTATGAGCTAAGAACTCAAATTCTGATATTGAATTAGAGTTATCAAAAATAGTAGGCGGCAGATGCAGACACAGACGACTTGGATGCACCCTTCAAATTTGGTCAGGCTGTAGATGTAGAACAAACACAGATGCAGACTAAAAACCCTAGGCACATTACTCTGATACCATGTTGAGACAAATGTTGGTTTAAACACTGGAGAGAAGGTAGATTTCTTCCTTTCCTTCACTTTCATTATATAGAGAAATCATGAGTACACTTATGGAAATAGATACAAATATGGAAACAAAATAAACCCAATTATACACTCCCCTAATCTATGTTATTCTAATATATTTATTTCCTTAACACATGTATTGGAGCTTTTTAGCATCCCGCAAGTAGTTGTGGACCTTTTGATATCAACTTTGGAAGCTCAGGGGGCTCACTAAAAGTAACTGCAGGAAACAAAGATTCTGGGGTACTTGGTGCGTGTATGGGTGGGTGGGGGCAGGGTATTAAGAGAGGACGGAAATAGGCAACCAAATAATTATAGTCTGCTGATTTAACAAACAAAATTCTGCAAGTTTTGTTGCTTTAACAGCTTGAAAACACAAAAATTTAAAGCGGAATAATTAATGCTCAGTCAACCACCAAGAGGAAAAGTTTTGAATATGGATGTCATCAACTCTTCTCTTCCCTCCCACCCGAGAAATGAGCACTAATTAGGGTGAGGCTAGGTTCAGTATGACTGTGAAAGGGACGTGGGACAGCATACCATCTCTCTATTTTTTCAACTTATTTCCTTGAAACTTATCTTGATGTAGTATGTCTTTGTTCAAATTTGTGCTATTGATAGTCTGACAAGAATTCCTTGTGTTTTTCTTTGTTCGGAAATTTTTAGTGTGCAGTTATACAGTTACCATCACAGACATTGCTGCTCTCAGTTTCCGATAAGGCATGTCGTTTGATTGGAATGCTTTTCCCTGGGGTAATATGTTGCTTTCATGTTTTCACTTTTCTAAAGATGTAGACAGTGAATATCTTTATACTTGTTTTCCATTTGGTCTCATTGTCTCTGAGTGAAGCCTACGTATTGATAATTCCTTCCGGTTTTCAGGATATGGTTGTATTTAAGCCACAGATATCGAGTCAGCAGCAACAGCAACTGCAACCGCAACAGCATCCACAGCTTCAGCAACAGCAACCCCTTGCACAGCTTCAACAACAACAACCTCTTATGCAGCAGCAAATTCCACAGCTACAGCAGCAGCAGCAGCAGATTCCACAGCTACAGCAGCCGCAGCCACAGCAGCAGCAGATGTCACAGCTACAGCTACAGCAACAGCAACAGCAACAGCCACAGCCGATGGTGGGAACAGGGATGAATCAAGCTTATATTCAAGGCGGGGGACGATCACAGCTATTAGCTCAGGGACAAGTTTCATCACAAGGGCAACCGAGTATGCCTGGAGGAGCCTTTATGAACTGACTAGTCTCTGTATAGAGTACTGATTGATTTATTTCAGCAGAACCTTACTTTATATTATATATTTGGAAAATGGCTGTTCTTGATTACATGTGGCGATTATACAGATAAAAAAAAGGATGTTTAATTTTATCCAGGTGTTTTTAACATGAGTTTCTGGATTTTGTAATGGATAAATGTTTGTAAATCCAAGTGGCTAGGATAATGGCTCGTTATTGATAACCCTGGATCGTCAAATTTCGTGTGATATTTACAACTTTTAGGCTCTTGCCAGAAAATCCAATAATCAGCTTAAAGACGATGTTGTAGTACTCTCACGTAGCACAACTATACTAATACACCCCATAACAGTGACAGTAGCAAATAGTTTGCCAGGGAGAATGTCAGAATGCCTGGATGTTGGACAAAAAATAGATTTAAATAGATCAACGTGGTGTTGTCTATTGACATTTTGTCAAACTATTTGACAAATCACCTTGTATATGTAGCATAATTTTTTGAAATTTAAGATTTTTTTTTTTTTTTGGTAAATATTAATTAGAACAAGGCTGCACGTTACAGGAACCTCACAAGTCCCTCGCTGTGTAGAGGTGGGACCCCATGTACTTAAAAAAATTGTGGGGCCCGACCCCAATGCGTCTTGCCTGGTAAGGGCTTGTGAAGTAGGTCCCCGTACTTGTAGCTCGGCTTTATCAATTACTATAGATCAAAATTCATATATAAGTATATCGAGCATACTCGGACAAACAAAAAGAAAAAGATGTACAAACAATATGCACTATAATACCAAAGCCAAAGATTAAAAATGAATCAAATACATGTGGATATAAAGGAAACATAACTTTGTACATGTGTTTTAATTCGTTTACCTATGCTCTTCACATTCGGACTAAGTTCCTCAAAAATTGTCCTATTTCGTGCTATTCAAATATGGTAAGCGGTACTAGCAAGTGTAATTCTTTTAGATTTATTTTATTGAGATGTCTCTCGGGCTTCTTTATTGAAGCACTTCAAAGCACTTTGAATTGTAGTCATCGAATTTCTAATCCCCATCCAAGCTTTAATCTTCATCCATATGCTAGAGGTGAACAACCATTGAAAAAATAAATGCTGTCTCATTTCCAAATGTGTCCCACAGAAAACATAATTTTTGTCAATATTGAGATACAACAACCGATCCTTAATGAGTAGCTTCAATTGAGTACCCAACCATAAGATAAATGCATGTTTTGGAGTGATAAAAGATCTCCAAACTTTCTTTTCTCCCTTCGGCCGAAAATGCTCATAGGCAGCATGGACGCAAAAATGACTAGCACTATTCTAGTTGGATAGCATGTTTTCAGCACTATGGGTAGCCCCATAATTCCCAGCAATGACGTCTATAATTTCCAGCATTCTTTTGAGCAACAGAGAGTCACTTTTTACTGCCATTTTCTCCAAAAAGTCCTTCCCTTGAAGGTATACTTAGTTAATCCATTTAACCCATAAAATGTCCTTAGCATGAATATTCCAAAGGACTTTGGCTAGAAAAGCTAAATTCCAGCTTTTGATTTCTCTAAAACCAAGGCTGCCCTCCTCCTTTGGTAGGCAAATGGTACTCCAAGCAATCAATGGTTTTTTAGTACCTAAAAGAAAATCTCGACAAAGTTTAATAATCATTGAGGATACCGTAGATGGGATGGGGAATATAGCGATCCAAAAACACTCCACACCTTGCAGAACAGCTCTAATAAACTTGGCCCTACCTGCATATGAAAGTGAAGATCTTGTCCATGCACAAATGTAAGCCAAAATTTTATCAAGGAACACATCATATGAGTTGATTTTTACTTTTTCGACGTCAAGTGGAATTTCCAAATATCAAAACGGCATTGAACCTTTTAGGAATGTTGGTCAATGCAACAATATCCTCTAATTCTTGGCCATGAACATCATTGAAAGCTATCAAAATATATGTAATGATTTGGACAAAGTGATCCTTCAATAATGTGATACCAACCTGCTATTAAGGTTATGGCAAAAATAAATAATAAAAAAGGGCTTCAGTATAAAGACCTTCATTAGTTCGTAAACTGATTGAATGCCCCGCCCTAAACATTTGTCAGCCTTCTATATTAAATCTTGAGTAGTGCTATTTAGCAATAACAATTATGGACTACCGATTTAGACGACTATACTTTATAAATTCAATTAAATGAATTATATAACTTTGCATTTTAATGAATCTATCGTTTGATATCATATAATTACTACTTAAACTGGTCCTCAACACATCACGTGCTTCTGCTGCAGGCTTTTGATTCCAATACATAGTTTATGTTCAAACCCATGTACAAATTTGTTTTCCTTTTCACGTCTCCTCATTTTTTTCCCCCTTGCGTGTGTGTATGTGAAGAGAGATACAGAAAATTTAGGCACTTTTTTGGTCCCTAAACTTTAGATGACGTTGATAACACACAACAGGATGACACTACTAACATCAGCATGATATGAAAAATGAGGACAAGGACTTGTGGTATTCATCCAGGTTACTTGAAGCCACAAGAAACTTACATGATTCCACCAAGGACAACACCCAATGGATTCTCATCTGCAGCCAAACCAATAGTTGCGAGCTGGAAAAGTAGTTTGTGGATTGTTAGATTGGAAAGAAGCAACAATAAATGATGATGTGCAATGTAATCATAGACACTCGACCAGATTGTTGTGTGCTTACCTGGCTCTTATCACCCCATTCCCCAAAGAAAGTAATAGAAAATGCCTGCAGAAATAGAATGAAATTTAATTTAGAGGTTTGTTACATATTATCTATTCTGAACATGGTCAGTTTAATCAGAACATTATGAAAACCTTCAGCAAGATGGGCGAGAAGAATTGAGCCAGAACAGGACGATTTTGCTTCTTCAAATTGTCATCATCCTGGAAAATTTCAAAAAAATATCAAACATTCTCATCAGACAACGACGAAAATTTATCTACGCATTTTTTAAATTTGCAATATTTTAAGCTTATAAGTTATAATTTCATACAACTTTCTGTAACTCAATAGGTCTCTAATGAGATTTCTTCATTATGAAAACACCATATGCGCACAATATGAAGAAAGTCAGAATGAAAGTTAAAAGGAAAAATACACCCTTATAACAGAGTATAATGAGGGTTTTATTATTTGAAAATGAAAGTAATGCACTCAATATATTATATAAACTTGTTAACAGTATCATAACTACTTCTATCCAAAAACAAGTAACTGCTCTTTTCGATTAGCACATGGATCTCTATGCAAAGGATAGTGGAGCATACATAGTACCAACAAATAAAGCCAAAGATGTATGCCATACCTTATTGTTCTCTTTGGATGATCCACCATTAATTTTAATATCACCACCCTATTCATTCCAAAAAGATAAAATCAGCAAAGTCAAATTCAATGAAGGGGAAATCCTAAAAGAAAGAAAGAAAAGAAACAGACCAATTTTGCTTCAACTTCAGCCAATTCTTCTGCTTCCCTGTAAGGGAAGTGAAACAAAATTGACGTGATATTATGACTAACGAAATCATTTGAAGGTGATGGTTTTATGTCTGGCAAAGTTGAAACAAGCAACAAATGAAGGAAAAGAAGGGAAAAATCAATACCCTTCATTAAATGCATCCCACAGAGACCAGAAACCAAATCCCAGAAACAGTACAGTTGTGACGTGATGAGTCCATTTACGGGAGATCTACATAATTTACAATTGCAGTGTATCACTGAGCAAAACAAATATAAATATAAATAAATATTTTGCGCAGTATCACTCTTTGTCCAAGCTTGGAAAGCATCCACATTTGCCAATGTAAACGCACAGGACAACAAAGCTTGGTTGAACATTTAGATGACATCAGCATGTATAATGACTTGAGATCTACTGGAATGGAAGCATAGGATCAACCACGAATACAAGCATTTAATAAATTGATAAAGGGATTAATAGGGCCACTGAAAAGAAAATGAATGTCATAAATTGATGGAAGAAACTAAGGAGGGAGATTTTCTATATCTCTATTATCAAGAGCTCTTTTATTGTAACTTACATGGAGAAATATTTCAAAAGTTCAAGTTTGTCAAATATTGGGTTGTGTGACATCAAATTGAACTCAAGAAATGTAATATATATCCAATATCTTTACAGCATCAGGTCCCTTGGAAAACATGAATTTAAAATAGCTCTTACCAGATTAGGAGCTGCCCAGCCAACAAGAGCAGATAAGATAGTCATGATCTAAAAATCAGATTATATTTTGAGTTATTTGAATGTTTCAAGATATTAGCAATTGGATAGTAAACTGAATAACTAATGGATGAAAAACACAGATCTTACAATTAAAGCCCCGAGGCAACCTGACAACACGAGCCTCCTGGGATGACGCATTGCCAAGATCTAGAAACAAAAATAATCTTGTCAGAAGACATCAAAGCCTTGCCAGTGTCAAGGAAGTCTGGTTGAAATTTGACAAAAATAAGATCTCAAAAGCTCTAGTCCTCAAAAAGATCATCACATTTCTAAAAAGAATGAGGTAGTTTTCAGCTCCTGCTCTAAGGCAATAGCATGAAAAATAATAGCATAACAAAATGAAGTCATTCTGAGGTCAATTGTAGCAATCAGTTAAACCACAAAAGTGCCTGAAGCCCAAATATCCAATGGTAGGTAGAACACATGGATTTTTGACCATGCACCCCGTTCTCTTTGATTAGCCTCTAGGTAAAAGGGAAAAAAATGAAAAAAGATATTCCTTGTTTCTCTTCAAAGAACTTCTAGGGATTCTACCTTAGCTCAAGACAATGCTATCACATTTATCTGCTCCTATGGAAAGATAATATTGGAGTAAACATAATCCTAATATCATATATGATACAATTCAATAATTCCAAGTAGCATTTCTAATTGGACTCGCCGTTCCTCAAGAATATCAACTGATGTCTCTTATGATAAGTCAAGGAACTCTGTGGAGCACTCCCCCTGTATTCCATTCAGTGCATCACAGAATGTCCCCCCTGCTTCAACCCTCTTGAAATTCGTAAAGTTGCATGAGTCAACTTTAAAATCAAACGGAAGATAATCATCATCCTAGTTACTAATCACAGAGCAAAATCCAGGAAACTCAATTCCTACAGAAGCATGAAAACTAGTGGCTACCTCAGTAGTTTGTTGAGAACTCTTAAGTTCAAGAGCATTAAGAAATGAAAGTAAGATATCAAACCCCAGTGAATCCATTATGAATAATAGCAGTACTGATTTAAATCAGATCATCTTATTCTTTCTTTATCTTTTCATTTCTTTTTTTGGTTGACGGTGTTTTGGGAACACGCTAAGAAGAGATTCAATATAGGCTCATAAATATTTATAACATAAAGGATACAAAGTGAAGTAAATCAGTCATGTCAACCTCAGTACGGCTAATATTATCAATTCTCACATACCACTAAGAAAATTTAGGTCAAGCAGCTATCTCATCGGTTAAGGGATAAAGAGAAAGGGATGTATTCTTCTCTTCATAGTGGTTACAGAAAAATAAAAGATATTATCAACCACCACTACATATAAAGTAAAAAAGGATGTATTCTCCATAAAGCAATTAGAAAAGAAAGAGAGAGAGAATTATAACTTTTTTCAACACCACTAGATGACAGACAGAAGATCAAGAAAATGTATCTTTCAATTCAATAAAGTAAATCATCTCCCTCATTCAATCCAAATTATAAAACCAAACAAAAAAATACAAAGAGATAAAAGATCCTTCAAATATAATGATTTCGGAGTAGCCGATTTTATCTACTTCCAATGAAAACAAAAACAGAGTTAAATTTCTGATCAGAAAATCTTATTTCTTTTCCTCATAATAATTGAAAATATAAACTATTCTTTTAATCTACTTCATCACCAAATTTCTATATATAATTTGCACGCGAGTAGATTATAAACACAGACAGCAATAATTCCCATAAAAAGGATGCGAAAAGATCAATTTAGAATCACAATGCAACAGTCAAACTCAGCTCAATAAATAAAATAAACCAAATAATCATAAACCAGATAAAACACAATAATACTCACAAATCGAAAAACTAAAATCAAGTAATAAACTCACAGCGGCTGCGAAAAACGTCTTGTCACCGATCTCCGATAGCACAGTCATCGCCAACGACTTCGTAAACCCCTAATAAGTTCCCAAATTAAAAACCCAAAATAAATAACTAACCGACTCAAAAAAGTCGGGAAAAAAAATCAATAGCGGAAACCAGTAATACTTGAACAATTGAGAGACCCATCTTCTGGAAAAGGAGCCTAGATTTTTGGGGGAGTTCCAGAAGCTGTTTTACAGCGAGAGATGATATATAATGCAATATATATATAGTGGCTGAGTTAGAGGTCCGGACTGAGCTTGACTCGGTGGTGATCGGCCGAGTCAGTGGGTAGAGAATGAGTACGGTTCTGTGCCTGTATTTTTAAAGAAAGAGGTGTCCACGGTCATTGCCTATTGGTGAAGAGCGAGTGGCAGTGAGATGATATGACGTCATATTCTGCAATATATTCATTCAAATAATATTTTATATGAAACTTTTTTTGGGAATAATTTATAATTGAAAATTTGCGAACCCTTAAAATATATATATCTTTAAAATGGGAAATAAAATAAAAAAAAAAAAAAATTATGTAACTTTCAATAACACAAAGAATATAATTGAAAAAAGAATCTCACATGTTGCTCATTAAAGACTTGTTTGAGCCATATTATTTTCACAAAAAATATATTTTTCGACAATGATTTGATATCATTTCAGCCACATATTTTTCAAAAAATAATATTACATATAAATTTAAAATTTTTCCTTATTTTTTAACCACATATTTTCTCTTAATTTGACATGAATAATACATTTTTTTCCTATAATGTGACTCAAACATGAGCTAAATAATAGATCACATTATTCTTTTTAGTTAATCATATCTTTTCATATGTAAGGATATTGAAATCAATTGTGCTATTCGTACAAACTCATTTACACAAGGTCTGCACATGGGGGTGGACTCCACACATGGAGTCCACCCCGCATGTGAGAGCTCCTATATAGACCCTGTGCAAAGGGGTCTATACAAGAACTTTACTCGTATTGAAATATATGTGCGCATTTTATAACACTAATGTTAGGCTTCAAGGCTATAAAATTTAAATTATTTTAAAGAGCAAAAATAAAATGGCTAAAACAAGAAATAAAGATATTTTAAACCTGATCCCATCGCGCATGGAAGGCTGCATATGAATGTTTCTATTCATCATATATAAATTTTATCACTTCCAGATTTCATTCGTTTAAATTATTTAAACAAATATGAGATAATTTTTATTTGAATTGGGAAATAATTTTTATCATTTTAGCCATCACTTTATTTATAAAATACATTTTTCTGTCCTTTTCAACCGACAATTTTTTCTCGAATTATTTTAGGCCTCGAAGCCAACTTGTTTGTAATGTGACGTTGAACATCGACACAACAAATTACGAGGACAAGACAAGTGATATGACATCTTAATTATCCATACTCCATTTCTCTACATATACTTCCAAGACCATCTCATTCCATGGTCAGCCAATATACCTTGTATTTATAATTTCTGACTTGACTATTGAAGCGGGATGGTTATTGAGTTTGATTTTTCGAGACAATCTAATAAGACTTTGAAGTGAACAATATTCTTTAGTGACACAATTGTGACGCAATATTGATGAAATGCCAGTAAAATATATTAAAATGGAAAAACCTATTAAAGAACAAATTTCTCTTAAGAATATCAAATTGTGATTCTTGATTAGATTATTTGTTCCTCCAGTTGTTTGGTACCTCGCAAGTTAAATAACTACATGCAGACACAACATGCAAACTGATTTTATTTGTTTTAATTATACTTTCTTCGTCAATTAACTATTTCATAAATACTTTTTTTTTTTTATCAAATAATGAGCTTAAACAAGGACATAATATTTTACGGATAACTAAAAGGTAAATTTGGTAGAATTAGGGATGGCAATCGAACTCGTTAGCTCAAGCAGCTGATGGCTCTCAGAAAAAGTCCAAGCAGGCCTGGCTTGAGGCTCGGAGGCATTGAGTCAAGGCTCAGGTCAAGCCCCATTTCGAGGAGTTGGGTCGAGCCTTAATTTTTTGGACGAGATTTTGCTCTGCTCAGCTCGGCTCGACTCGAGCCAAAATAGAATCCGCCTTAAAAAAGATCGAGCCGAGTCTGAGCAAGAAATTTAGGCTCGTGAAATGGTTCGACTCGATTTGTTAACGTTCTTAGGTAGAACAAATAAATTTAAGAGCCTGTTTGGGAGTGATTTTGAGAATTGAATTTTTGACCATTAGGAGAAAAGTGGGATCCACCTGTGAGAGAAGAAGTCAAATATGACGACTGGAATAGTGAAATAACGGTCAAAAAATCAATTTTTTGGGTGAAAAAATCCCTTCCAAACAGGCCCTAAGTTTAATAAAAACAAATTTGGCGCGTGGCATCTGTCATGCGGTTCTCATTGGATGAGAAGACTTTCCAAAACCAATGTTTCTTGCCGGAGAGAGTAATATGCTAATGTGAACAGTAAAGAGCGTGTCTGTCACGTACTCGCTGATTTTAGAAAGTTTAATTGTATTTATTCTTAAAAAAAATTATTTTTTTCTCCACATTTCAGTTGAATACCTAAGGAATCCAATCTTTGATATCGCAACACTTAAGTACAAAAAGTTTTTTTTTAACGCAATTATATAAGGGAGCATTTATATCCATCATTGTTATATATCTATTCCAATTTTATTTTATTATTATTATTATTATTTTTTAAGTCCTTGTTTGAGCCCTTATTTTTTGAATAATGCTATTTGCAGTCGCTCACTGCGACAGTCGTCCTACGTGGCATACACATGGTAGATGGTTATTTGATTGATTAATGAATAAAAAACTACAACATTAATGTATCAAATAATCACCTGCCATGTGTATGTCACGTAGGACGACTATAGCAGTGAGCGACTGCAAATAACATTATTCTTTTTTTTTTGTCAAAAATGTATTTTTGAATATCGATTTTTTTGAAGAATGTATAGTTGAAAATAAGGAAATATTTTCTATTTACGTATAATATTATTTTATTGAAAAATATATGATTGAAAAAAATATATATATTTTTTGATAAAAATGGGATACAAACAAGAGCATAAACATAGCTTTCTAGCTTACTTGCGTGCTTAGAATTGTAATCAATTGATTAGTGTTTCGTTCACGTTAATTAATAGTTGACTAATATGTCTATAACTCCATTATTTTTGTACACGTTGTGACATAATACTTGCTCTGTGGTCATTTATCCATGTCAAAGTTTGACTTTGTTAAAAGGCATCTCAAAGGTTGATATGAAGAATTCTCTTGGGATATTCCATTTATCCACAAAACTGGATATGACAAATAAAAATTATGCAAATAAATAAATAAATAAAATTATAAATTATTTTGTAAAATAAATAAATAAATAAAAGTCAAAGTTTGACTTTATTAAAGGGCATCTCAAAGTTTTTTTTTTTTTTTTAATGAAAAGTAGATTTGGTAATAGTGATTTTTTGAAAAACGTATGGTTAAAAAGTAGGAAAATATTTTAAATTTACGTGTAAAATTGAAAAATGTGTGATTACAGATAATTTGGGGGAAAATGAATTTTTGAAGAATGTGATTCAAAGAAGGGGCTAAATGTCACAACAAAGTTTCCAAAAGAGTGATTATTTTGACACGGAGTTTATTTGATGAATCACATTTAAATTGTCCTTACGGTCATCAATTTTATACAATGTACCTCTTGAATTCAAGTTAAGAAATTTTATTTTCGAATTATTTGAGTTTTCTGTTGAGATTATCCTTTTTTTTTCCTTAATATTCCTGAATTGAAAACATTTATAGTTATCCTATCTATTAGAACTATTAAAACAAGTAAAGAAATTTAATAATGGATATTGATGACAATGATTATGAATAAATTATGATAGGGTGGATATATAAAACAAGGTGAGATAAATATATAAAAATGGTATGGAATATAAATGAAATGATTGAAATAATTATGATGTGACATATATATAAAAATAGCGTGGATGTATAGTGTTAAAATGAATAAATTTAATAAGGACAATATTAAAATGTGATGTGAATAAAATAGTGATTTATGATGGGATCATTGAAACTACCATTTTTTTTGTGCTATAATCAATGTTGGTCACGATATTTTTTAGTATGCTAACAATTTACGTCATTGGTGTTGATCTTATCAAAAGTCATAAGAATATAATACTGCATCAATTTTTTAAACAGTTATAAAATATTATTTATAATGTGCATAATGATGTGTATAAAATGACTAATAATCACTTGATTAACAAATTAATAAGATGCTAAATTAATATTATTAAGCTCTTGTTTGAGACTCATTATTCCAAAAATTTATTTTCAACTAAGCATTCTCCAATAAAATAATTTTACACCTAAATCGAATTTTTTTTTTGAACCACACATTCTCTGAAAAATCACTATTTCAAAATATAATTTTTTTTCCCAAAATGTGGTTCAAACAAGGGCTAAATTTATAATATGATACATTATGAAAATCCATATAGGTCTCACATAATATGGAAATTAATAATTTTGGGATACATAGTTCTTATAATTAAGCTATAATGCCTTCCAAAAAATATAGCTCAATATGCTAACCTCAATTTTTGTACGAGTGATATGATCAATGAGTTCTTGCTCCACTCACATCCATGCATATGGCTCATTCATATGTGTCATTGTATGAGTCCTAGATTCAGGGACATTAAATGATTCTAAAAAGTAGCCACCCATGGCTTAAGTCTGGTATATATAGAGTAGATTAATAAATTGGCTTGATAGGGTGACTATTGTAGAGTTACATAAATCAATAATAAATCTTGATAGATATATAGGAAAGAACCTTTGTCTGCTTAAGCTTATTCACTTCAGATTGGTGTTGCAGCATGTCGTATCATCTCATCTCATCTATGGATGGTTCAGCCTCTACATAGAGGTTCGATGGAGTACATCACTTTGACTACCTAAGGACCTCAAATAAACATGTATGATAGTGATGTGGAGTGTGAGCCTAAATTTGTTTATTACATGGCTACCACATGGCCATTTTTAGACCTACATTGGATTAGACATAATAATAGCCCCCCAAGTGCAGGTGATGCTAACCTACGTAGCCATTGTAGCTATGAACCCACAATGAACTAAATCAAACCCAAAAAAAGCCAAGAATCAATATTTGAAAAACTCGACCCAATGAATTATTGAACCAAAGAATCAAGAAAATCATAAACAATACCTTGACCCCATGATTACAAAACTTACGAACCTTACTTGAACCGTTAAGCACCATAAGAAATTAATCCTTGATAAGTTAGAAATTAATTCAATAGAGAAAGAGTTGAAAGTAATATGCCTCACAATAATAACTCTCAAATTGTATGTTTCACAATTAAGAGAATGTGTTATATATATAGGGAACTCAAAAAAAAAATAAAAAAAAAAAATAATAATAATAATAATAATAAAATGAATTAGTAGTCTAAATCTAAAAAATTACCATAAAACTTGAGTTTTAACTAAACTAGGTTTCTTTTCCAAAAATTGGAAAATTCAACGCCAATTTTGTCCTATATGGCTGCATAGTGTATGGACATGCAGTCGCATAGTTCATCCAAAATGCCACCTTTGCTTCTCAGTGTTGGGACATGTAGACGCACCCAGACTTGTGTGATGTAGCGGATAGTAGTCCGTCTTGCCTCCAAGTTTGAGTTCTTGATTCCATTCCAACTTGTTTCTGCTCTCATGTCCAACATGAAACTTGGTATTTGGCTTGTTAATGTTACCCTCTTGGACTCCGTAACTTGAACAAGTGATAGCATGGCTCCATTGACTCTATTTGATCTCAAACTTTGCCCTTAGCATCTCCTTAATATACATCGAACTTTTGATAGTTGGTTGTGTTGGAGACGACTTATAAAAAGGGATAAGGGTTGATTTTTGATATATTTGTTTTACCAGTTTTAACCTGCAAGAGCGTGATCAAAACACAATTTATATGAATGGAAATTTGGACAGAATTTCGGTATAACGATTACGCAAAACAAGGATTAAGAAGGAGTAGAAATAGAGAATAATTCAAGGTGAGACATTATCTCTTTCCTTAAAACAAATTGCTCCGTTACAATGTTTACAGTGAATCACACTTGTCTCCCAAGAAAATTTGGATTCACAATTTGTGGTAGCAGCACTTCAAATCACAAGAAATCGATGAACTTTTGACAGAATTTCCCTTCTACAAAGGAAATGAATGAAAATGCTATGGAATTAGAAATAAGAGAATTGCAAGAGAAGAATGAGTGCTCAATGCAATTGGTGTACCCAAAACCATGTCTATAGAAACCTATTTATAGATGTAGAAAGGGTGCAAATGAAGTAATTTGGGTCAAAACATGCATCCTTTCGAAAAGTTGAAACATATGGCCAAAACCTGCATCTTTTTGAAAAGTTGCAACACTTCATTTCTTTCAACTTTGGTCAGCAATTTCTCATTCATCCGAAATTGGTTTCGGAATTTCAAATATATTACGACGATCTACTCGACGACTAGAATAAGTTGGTCTATTTACTTTTGTAATTTGACCATCAAATCAAGTTCGAATATTTGGTCGAAGTTGATAAGTAGTCACATCTCTTCATTTTCCACTTTTACACACCTTTTCATTTTCCAATTCTTGGTTAATTATTTGAACCAATTCTTACAGGTTGCCTTCATTGGATCCCATCATTCCTTTCCTCTTAATAAGGATTCAACCTCGAATCTATACCTGCGTCAAAGAGAGCAGGATAAGAAACATCGAAAATGCAAATTATCACAAACTAAAGATCCAAATTGTAGCCATTGTTTTCAATTCTTGTAACGACATGGAATGGTCCATCTTCTCTAGGACGAAACCTTGACTTTCTTTTCATTCAAACATGCAATTTTTGCCTAAGCACTAAAACCCAATCACCTGGTTTGAATATTTTGCACCTTTTCCCTCCACTATCTTGAGATGCATATAATTCAATTCCCTACTTTCTGTCTAAACTACCAATTACAATAATAATTAAAGGAATTAAACCAAACAAAGTTGGTAGATTTAAACCATAAACCATATCAAAACATGTAGTAAAACTAGTAGAGGATACCAAATTAGTTCCCAACATATTCCATATATTCGAACCAAAACTGTTAAGGACTTCAAGATTAAAATATAGATCCTCATGCATCAAATCACCAACAATGTACCCCAATTGTTTATCATACTCAATTAAGTTTTTGCAACATACTAGAATATTATAAACTAGTAAATGATTGATTATGAATGCACATGACAAATGATTTATTACTCTCATAGAAATTTTAGACGCATTAATAAGTGTAAAAATACATGCCCCATGTCAAAAACTACTCCTATATGCTAGACCATCATCTAACCTATGCATAAGGTACTGATACTTTACCAAGTCATAGTTGAATTGTAACGCCCCAATTTTTCATTAAACATAAACACGGGAACGTTACGAAAAACTCACTTTTCTTTATTTATAAATGCGGAACTATATAAAAATAAAATTCTTCAATAAACAAATAACTGTAACATTTAAATTTAAATAATTGAAAGCGTATCTAACCATAAACATAAACTCCTAAATAATTCAAATAATACGTTCTAAATAAAATTAAACAAATTTCTAAATTTAAAACAGCAAACTTATTTCTTTTTCTCTATTCTTCATTTACTTGGCAGCCCGCATCACCAATTCTCCACTGCTCCAATAGACCCGAACTAATCTGTAAAATTAATGTAAGAGTGAGTATTTTAAAAATACCCAGTAAGATACGTGCAAATTTCCATACACAGATATATAACAAACAAATAATACACTTCATACCGCTCTTCTCTTATGGAGTATATCGGTGACCAAGCGACGCACCCATCTTAGGTCCTCTTAATTTCCATGTAGAAATTTCATATCTCTTTCTCTAGAACCCAAAGGTCCACTAGCATTCCATG
>NW_019231606.1:169224-170485 GCF_002742605.1 Olea europaea var. sylvestris
TTTCCTTCAATGCTTATCAAATTCTCTACTTGCATTAAATCAATTGAATATTCAATATGTGGTATCCCACTTATTAAGTCTTCGTGGACCAAGTCTTTGAATTCTTGTAATAAAGAAATATTCAAATTGGGGAAGGGCTTGTTATTCTCACTAAAGCACTCTCAATCTTGCTCTTTTTGCATAGGAACTCACTTCAGATTTTTCTCTCCTCTTAGAAGATTATCTTTCTTTTCTCTCTCGTGGCTTTTCTCTTTTTTCTTACAATTAGCTACCTCACTATCTTTGCTCATACTCTCCTTTTGTCTCTCTTTGCTTTTCTTTTCTTCTTAACCTCTCAATTTCAATTGGTCCTCGAAGACCTGTTGTGGTGTTAAGGCTACAAGAGTAATAGCTCTCCCATCGTTTACAAAGTCGTCCCTATTCTTGAATACATCATGTTTTACCTTCCTATCATACTATCATGGCCTCCTCTAACAAAATGTGTTTAATATGCATAGGAACTACATCACATATCACATCATAGCTATACCTCCCAATCGAGAAATTCACCAAAACTTGCCTTAATGCCCAAACCTCTCCACATTCATCTAACCACTTCAATTTTATAAGGCTTGGGATATTTTATCGCAGTCAATCTTAATTTCGCAATAAGTGTAGTACTAGCAATAACTATCCCATCAATAATCAAACTACATACATTGTTTTTGACATGGCATCTACTATGAAATATATTCTCCCATTGCTACTCCACATCATCCATTTTGATTTGTTTATTTAGAGCACGCATCACTACAAGTGTTCCCCCATGATCGGATACTCTTCTCTATTTCCATCACTAGCATCCTCTAATTCAGGCATCTCATCACCATCATTATTACTCACTATTTTCCCATTATCACACAAAATCATTACCCTTTAGTTTGGACATTAAGAAGCAATGCGCTTCAATCTCAAGCCCCTAAAGAATTTGACATCCCGATTCCTAGAAGGTTAAGAATCCACATTGGGTGTAACTTTGCTAGCAACTTCATTCTTTCTCCTTGGTGGTTTGGTCTTACTACTCGAAACATCCCCATCACCTCTATTATCATCCCACTTCGATTTCCAAGAAGGGTTAGAACCCGATGGATAGCTAGCTGCCCATTCATATTCAATTGCATCCCCACCTTTAAAGCTACATGTAGCATGTCTACTAATTCTACATAATGTTGTAATTCTACCACATTAGCTATCTCCTTATTCAAACCATTAAAAAATTGAG
>NW_019231606.1:174135-185473 GCF_002742605.1 Olea europaea var. sylvestris
GCATTACTGAGGCATTACAATTTACCACCTACCCAACAATTGCCGTATGGAGCAAAATAGTAAGTGCTTTCCTTCTTATGATAGATGTCACTCTTGGCGAGGATATATCGGTCCATATCTTCCAAACTTCATTTCGATCCAGGGCTTCGAGTGGGGATGATATTTTTTAGGTATGGTACTACGTGAATCTGGGGCTTGTATTTTCCTTTCATATGGGGGCTTCATCTTCCATTAAGGAGTGAAAGTCAACCTAGTTCTAGGCTAAGGGAGATGGCAAATGGTAGAGGACGATGCAATCCTAAAGATAACTATGCTTCCAAACTTCATTTAGATCCACGAATATAGTAAGTTCTACTCTGATGTACCCAAATTCAATATTGTACCTAGTATTCTTTTCTGATTTGTTCTTTTTGCAGCTACAATAAATTGACTCAAGTTAGAACTGTTCAAATGGCCACCTTTCGAGCTATAAATGAGCTTTGATAGTAAAGTGACTTTTAAACAATTAGCTTCGAAGCTTACACCATTTGTTAAGAGCAGACTAATGGCTTTCGAAGGTAATGATTCTTTAACTAACCTTATTGGAAATGTTTTGAATGTTAAGTACTAATGTCTCTTCTTTTGTAGTACAACATGATACAATGAAGTATTCTAAGTCGAACATTTTATTATGAGGAAGGTTTGCCAGAAAGGCTATGTCCATAATACCTCCATCTCCCGACATTAGAGAAGAAAACTCTCCATGTCAAGTAAATAAGCTTTCATTGACCGCATCAGAGAAAGGTAAGGAAAAGGTGGAGCCTCATCAAGATAGACAAAGAAAAGAAAGTTGAAAATTATTAAGTCATCCAATCCTCCGTTGCTTCCAACTTGTTGACTATCCCGCTGGAGAAAGAAAAAACCAATAGTCCCAACAACTATTACCTCCTTCTGCATAGTGGAAAACAAAGCGAAAATACTGGAAAAGTCCATTTGTCAACCGCCTTAGAAAGACCTCTAATGACGAGGCCTAAAATTTTCTAAGGACCATAAGGAAGAGGTCAATCTGACTATCATCAACATGCTCCGACTAAGTTACAGATAGCTACAATTATTTACTACAAATATTAGATTAAAAACATGACCTAAATTCGAGTTATGTTAAAAGATCAAACTGATGGAGGTTGGGGGCCTTCTAGGCTTAAGAGAGGGACGCTATAGCACCTTAAATGGCAATGGAATGATTATAAAAGAAGATCAGGGAAATGGTCTGAAAAGCTAATGAGATTCAAGCAGTGCTCATAAGGCTTCAATCTGAGACCAATAAATAAGAGAATGAGATTAAGGCCGTGAAAACAAAATAAGTTGAAGTAGAATCATGCTCGAGTTCGTTATGGTAAAAACGACTGTTTGTAGGAAAAAGTTCATCTCTCTAGGTCTAAGGTAAATACCTTAACAAATTGAGTGGAAACTTCTAGTGATCTCCAAAATATAGCTTTTGAAGCCTTGATGCTACAAATAATGAGAACAGAGAATAGAAAGCCCAAATGGAGAGGCTTCCTACTGAGGTGGCAACTTGAGGCATCAAAACGAATAGTGGAAGGTGGCAAATAATGACTATGTGAAGTACTTTCATGAAACTTTTGAGCATAACGGCCTCGCCATTTATTGAAAGAAAGTCATCTTGATGAAATTCTCACAAAAATGGTTGAGCTGCATCTACACATGAACTTGTTTACTTTGAAGAAGAAGTTTCTTTTGTGAGAGTCAGCCACTCGAGTTGATGACCAAGCTTATAATCCTATTGACCTTTAATGAGTGTGTTTTTACACATTTATTTGACCACAAAACATGATTAATTGTTGATAAAAGCCTTTTTATACATTTATTTGGCCACAAAACATGACTAAGTGTCAAAATCATGTTCTGGTGGTGAGGTGTGAAAATCACGCATTTCAAGGGAAAACAGATCCGTTAAAGCTTTTCGAGATTAAGGTGTGATTTCAAATTTAAAGGGGATTTTTGAAACTAAGTGCATGACCTACATGCACCCCATATGGTTTAAAGTGTGTTTTGACAAGTTTGGAGGACGGTTTAGGGCCGAGTTGAGTCATAAATAAAAAAATCAGGATGTTGTGGAAAATTGTACAAAACAGAGTTTTCAATGGGTGTAGTGCAATTTTCATGCTATATACACTTATTGAATTTATTTAAACTAATCTAGCATGAATGTCGAGACCTCAGGAATCTAAAAAAAATTGAAACCGCACCTGGTAGTTTATGCGACCGCATAACACTACCAGGCGTGCGGTCGCAAGTCAACCTTCAGAGCCTAAATTAGCTCTATTGGTTAACTCCATGTGATCGCATGTGGTTCTTCTAAGGGGAAAAATCCAGTTTTAAAACCGCTCACACGACACTGTCATACACTCAAAACATGACACTTCATTTCACACACCCAAACGACATTTCACTCATGGCAGACACACACAATGCTACACATGACTCCACTCACGACACACAAATGAGATTCAACTCTTCAAGAATCCACCCCATAGGCTTGCTATTGATTGTCTTCCAATTGCACTCCAACATCATCATTGCAAGGAGACCCTTCCAAGCCCTAGTTTATCAATTGTGCAATTGTGTTTATCTTGATTTTTCTTAAGTGTTTGAAGGAGTATAGGTGTTGTTTATTGTATTGTGTTTCCTTGTGGATGTATTGTGAAGAATAGGGATTGGTTTATACCCAAGCATTGCAAGTTTTAAAAACAACACATAATGCATTCATGATGATCGATAAAATACCTAAGTGACGGGTTTTGTGCTTTTTTGTGAATCTTGCAATTGACGTAATTGATATATGAATTGGATTGCATGTTGTGATGAATTCCCATTGAAATTGATTTGGAAAACACCAAAAACCTGAATTGAAGACACGTAGGCACAATATGGCTAGGTCATGGGACCTCACATCGCCTATATTGTTCCTCGATTTCCCAACTCAAATGAAGTCCAAATGACTTGAATTTTGAATATGTGCTAGAGTAATATAAATACTTTTATACTCTTGGAGATTGTTTGGGAACATTTCTATTTTTCTCGACGATGTCCAGGGGTGAAAGTCCTCAGTCAGTCATGGGTCAAATTAAACACTTTGCATGTTTTGAGCTAAGTTCTTGTTGGTGAGTCACAATTTGTAGTAATAACCCTATCTTGGGACATATTCCATGCATCTTGCACACCAACATTGTACACATGTATCTTGAAGCAAGTTTGGGAGATTTGTGCTCTACATAAATTCTTTCATGCCTTCTACTTCATCTATTTACATCATGACGTCTAATATTCATAACTTGTACTTTTGCAGGATGCCTCTAAAAAGAATGTCAAAGGAAAAGGAGAAGGTCGAGTCATTATCGTGCACTGTATGTAAAAGAGAGCCCAAAATGGGCATAAAGAAATTCCTGACTCTGGAAGCCACAACCCGATACTCCGATATCATTAGCCACTAGGTCTTATTTGGGGAGTGGCCAGTAAAACTGGATGACTTTTCTGGGTTCAAGTTAATCACCTTGGTTCAAAACTGTGGATGGAAAAAAATGGTGGAGAAACCATATCCGGTTTATGAAATTTTGGCCAGGGAGTTTTATGCCAACTTCAATAGTGAAATGAACACTCTTGGATCATAGCATCTACATTAGACTTGGGTGCGGGACAAATGGATTATGTTTTCGCCTATTATCAGCTGTCTTGGGACAATGTGGTCCCAATCCTAGGTTACTTCTATTAGAACGAGGTGGCCGATGTGTTGCTTGGGTTTGAAAATGCATGGCCACTACAAACTGTTGAGTGGCATCAAATCGAGCTTACACCATCCATAGCCATTATTTGGCTATTCATGTGCCACAACGTTGAGTCCAACACACACCGAACTACATTCACGAATCCCATGACTGGTTTCATTAACCATCTAGTTCGCAGACAGAAAATTGATCTCGCCACATTCATCTATAATCAGATGCATACAATGGGTACATAGGAGAACAAACGTTGCCCACTAATATTTTCGAGCTCTGTCGACGATATCTGCAAGGCTGTAGGTGTCACCATCCTATCTGGGGAAGCACCAGAAAAATCTAATCCCTTCATCAAACGCACCACATTGGAGGCTCAGGATAGAGCCAGAGAGAAGCATCAGGAAAAGATGGAGAGAGATGCCCGTAAGTAGTAGCCAACAGATTTAGGATAGGCGGCCGAAGATGTGCAAATGTCGCAGCTCCACCATCACTTGTTGATGTTGACACACAGATATTGAGGCAGATGCTTGCTACTATAATCATTTCTAGTCGGGACATTTAGATTTTTTAGCAAGCATTCAGGGCTATGAGTGCAGACATCCACCAGGTGCGAGATGACATGCTAACCACCGAAAACTTAGCATCAAATGCTAGTAGAGAGTCCCTGGCAGCAATAAGTGATTTGATATCATGAATGGGAGGTTGGGTATGTATATAGGCCAGGTGGACGATATCCAGTTAAGAGCTAATGAGACATGGGATCATTAGGCAACATTAAGACAGAAGGATTAAGGTCCCCAGACCGAGCTAGCCCAGCTATCTAATATGATGAAGTAGATCCTAGCACGACTACCTCCACCACCAGGAGACGACACCACGGGTCCCAGTTTTTCATCACCACCTCCTCATTGATCAGGGAAGTATCTGTTACCCCATTTTTGTGTTTTCATTTTGTTATTGTCCTTAAATTATGCCTATTTTAAGTTCTACTTTATTTCAACATTGAGTACAATATTACGTATAAGTGTGGGGATGGCATAATTTTGGCATCTATTTTTCGTTGCACTAGTTATATTCATCAATAATTGTATTTAATTACTGTTTTCTGTGTGATTGTTGAGTGTTAGTAGTAGTAGTAGTAGTAGTAGTAGTAGTAGTAGTAGTAGTAGTAGTAGTACTAATAATAATAATAATAATAATAATAATAATAATAATAATAATAATAAATTTCATGTTTTATCTCGTTTTATCATGATCTTGTGTACTAGTGTGGGTTTGATAGCTTTGCCGATAATGATGTGAACATTGGATTAAGTATGCGTTAGGAATTGTGAATATGGTGCATGATTCAAATAACTTGTACTTGTTGATATGAGACTTGACATTCTTTATGCACGCCATTCATGTTCTACATGTTAGGTCAGTGATTACATTCTTGAACAAAGTGGGAGGGACCAGAAAATTCTCTAATATATTGAACCATAAGCCGAGTTTAGAGTAGTTTGGAGATGGTTGAGCAATTACAAAGGAACTTTGAGATAGGCAGGGATTCCGTGCATGAAATTTTACTATGTGGATTACCTGGACCAATAAGATGAAGATTAGGTGAAAGTCTTAAATTAAGAGCTGGTTTTGAAGATTGAATGTCTAGAAAAATAAAAATGGGGGGCATAAGATTAATCTGAGTGAAAATAACACTTCTCTCAAGCCTTTATGACTTGAGCAAGTAAGCTTGTAAGGGTATTTTGAAACCTAGTACTCTGAAACCAACTGGTTTGGGTGTCATCGATTTAAAGCTCGCTACATAGGTCATATAGAAAGCAAGAAGAGGAGAAGTTAATAAAAAGTCATCTTATCGATCCTTTATACTCAAGTGAATAAGCTTGCAAGGGTTTAAAACTTAATGCCCTGAAGCCAACTGGTTTGGGAGTCATAGTCTAAAGCTCACTACAAGGGTTATACAGAAAGCAAGTGAGAAGATAGACTAAAAAAATAATTAGAAAATAAGTGAGCAAAGACAAAGTAGCATGAAGAACACCCTCAGACATTTGGTTGATGAAACTACACCTTTGATGCAAGGCAAGTAGCCTAGTTAGTCTTAAAGATTGAAGCAATCAAAATAAGAGAGCCTCTACTTGTTGACGTATGAACTTGTAATAATGAGATATACTCGAACTAAAAGAGAGTAAGGACTGTAGTTATCTAAACTTCTAACTTTAGAACACACTCCGGAATAATTGAGTAAGAAGAATAAGTTTGGGGATTGTATCGCTCAAGTGAGGAAATGATATATTTGACTACTTGGGTCGGGAATAAACTAATCATAAGCGTGCTATGTTGACATGAGTTCACACACACGTTGAGTTATGCATCTGACATTTAAACGTTGTTTTCATTTGTGCACTGTTGAAACTGATTCTTGTATCGATTATTGAATTCCAATCCTGAGACACAGAGTTAAGTCACTATCTTGTTTAAGGACAAACAATAATTCAAGTTTGGAATGTTTGATAAGTGCATATTTACCCACTTATTTGACCACAAAACATGTCTAATTATTTATCAAAGCATTTAAATTTGACTTAATTCTCTATAATTACATTTTTAAGACTATATTGATGGATTTGGCAGAATTCAAGATAAAAAAAACAAAAATGGACCAAAATGGAAGAAAATGAAAGTTCAGGGATCAAAATGTAGATAGCCAAAAGATGAACTGAAGGCATAAACGAAGATGTTGAATGATCAAGGACCGATTGGTTGAAGACTTGAAGTTTTGAAAGACGAAGAATTAGAAAAAGAGGGCAAGATATGAGAAAGTATTATATTGGGATCAAAACGAAACTTATGGAAAAAATCTAACCATACAATCGCATGGTGGTATTCAGAGATTGGGTAGGCCAGTTTTGTTTGAACCATGTGGTCGCATGGTACAAAATCGTCGCGAAATTTTTAGTTTCCTTTTTAGCTTAAAACTCTTATGGAAACAAGTTGCGGGAGAGATATAAAAACCCTAGAGCCGTTAATTAAAAGGAGGAACGCATTGGGAGATATGAGAACACAGATTGAAGGCGAATTTAAACCACAGTAACGAAGAGAAACACGAAAAGCGATGGGATTTCAAGTAGATTATTATTAGCCCGGTGATGTCATTTCTTCATACTTCTATGAATTTCATTGTTTTCTCCATGTTAGGCTAGGAAATTCTGTACTAGGAGAATGATGAACCTTGTGATGTAAACTTTTGATATCCAGTTTTACAATATTGGCAATAGAACACGTTCCGTGAATTTTGAATGGTTTACATGCAATAAAATTCTTTCATGATTATGTACACGTCATTATGTGAGTTTGGTGACTTATTTTATGCATTCGAAAGAAGGAAAATAAGTTCAACAAGGTATAAACTATCGTAGGGTCCGATAGGGGATAGAAATATACTGTTGTTCCCTGCGTGAATCTCTAAGTGTTCACAAAACCTCATGCATTCTTTCATATATACATCTATCATATAGATATAGTCGGGTAGTATATGAGAGTACGTTCAACATTATCGAGAGAGATTGATTCTTCAAAATCTCAAGTGTATTGTCAATTTGTAGAACTAGGGTGAAAATGAGCGTTGCATGGGGATCGCGATCCTAGTGCGCCTTTAATTTGTGAATTTCATCAAATTTGCATTTCAAACTTCAATTTTCATTTTAATTCATTTAATTTAGATTTGCATACATAGTCTAGGTTAGGTATAATCACATTTGGTAAATTGGTTTCGGTTAAGGCCGAGATAGGTAAATTAAGCTGACTCAATCTTTGTTGGACAAAATTCGGACCTCTAAATTCCATTTTATTACTTGTTACACTTGGGGATTTAAATTGAAATAATAATTTCGTGAACAACATCGATGCCAGCGAGAATCAGTCTCCTCTAAAAGATGCTACCACTTAAGACTAGAGTTTTCTCCACTTACTTATAATCCTTCACAGTATTTTGCCTCTACTCGAACAAATTTTTAAATTATTAATGAAGAGTTTCTTTTACAATTCACCTATTCTATTTTCAACTTTCAACCTCTTTATACTGCATACCTCATTGAGTGTAAGCTCTTCACTTTTATCTATGTAAAGAAAGCTTGGAAGCAATCTTAAGGTGGTAACAGGTCACCTTTGTTCGGTGCCAACCATATCTTCATGCTTCCAAGCAAAGATGTCCAAGTCTTTGCACAAGTCTCTCAACCTTCTTCTTTGCTCCTTGTAACTGGTCCTTACTGACCTGTAGTAATTGGTGCGCTCTTGAAGATCTATGGGTACCTTTAGCTATTCCACTAGAGTTGTTTGTAAATCGAACTTAGTGATGTGAATGTTTAATCTTCATTTACTGTCCTTTCTTTCGAGGCTTTTATATATCATCTTAACATCTTTCCATTGTTTAGGAGTCTTCCCTTCATCAAGAGGATTGATAGCTATATTACCATGTTGACCTCATATGGGATGATTTTTTTTTATAGAGGGTTCAAATAGCATTCCATGGCCTCTATTTGGCTTCCTCTGATAGATGCAATACCATATCCGTGGACTTCATGCATAAATATTGTATGGAGGTAATAGCCAATAATTCCTTTAATGGTAGGCTATTCTATTATGAACTACAAGGAATTCTACATGATGTCGAGCCACTAGTGGCTACTCCCTCATCCCTATCACAAAAGTTATTCTTCCTCTTGGGGTAATGTTGTCAACTATGAACCTGTAAAGTGGGAATGTCATAGAGTTAGCTCATAAATAGCTCTGAAGATGATGTTGATGGAGCTTTATTCATTTATCGACATGTGTTTCAACCCATTAAAGGCTACAATTTACCTTATCACCATGGTATCATAGTTAATGTAATATAGGCCTACTATATCCTTTTTAGAAAATGTGATGGGCTAGACTTTTTATGCACTAAGAGGTCAATTATTGATTATGTAGTTGGTCATTGGAGGGTCCTTAGTCTCTTTGGCATAATTTTATTGAGCATCCTAGACTCATCGTCTACAGTACTTTGCCTCGACTTGTACAAAATTTTAAATTATTAATGAAGAGTTTCTTTTACAATTTTCCTATTTTGTTTTCGCCTTTCAACCTCTTTATATTGCATACCTCTTTGAGTATGAGCTCTTCACTTTTATCTATGTGAAGAAAACTTGGGAGCAATCTTAAGGTGGTAACAAGTCACCTTTGATTGATGTCAATCATATCTTCATGCTTCCAAACAAAGATGTCCAAGTTTTTGTATAGGAATCTCTTGAGCTTCTCTTTTCCTCCTCGTGATAGGTCCTTATTGACCTGTAATGATTGAAGGGTTTTTGAGGGATTATGGAAAACTCTTTAGCTGTTCTACTAGAGTTGTTTGTGAATCAAGCTCAATGATGTGAAGGTTTAATTCTTCATATACGGTCCCTTCTTCTGAGGCTTTTATTTTCTTAACATCTTTCTATCGTTCGTTGATATTTTCTATTACAATGTTGACCTTACAAGGGCTTATTTTCTTAGAGAGTTCAAATAGCATTCCCTGACCACTATTTGGCTACCTCTGATACATACAATATCATTATCGGTGGACTTCGTGCATAAGTCTTGTATGGAGGTAATGGCCCATAGTTCTTTCAATGGTAGGCTATTCTATTATTGACTATAAGGAATTCCACATAATATTGAGCCATCAATGGCTGCTCCCTCATCTTTATCGCAATGTTTATTTCCGCTTGGGGGTAATGTTGTCACCTATGAACTCATAAAGTGGGAAGGTAATAAGGTTAGCTCATAAGTAGCTCCAAAGAAGATGTTGATGAGCTTCATTTGTTTATAGACATGCATTTCAACCCATTAAATGCTACAATTTCACTTACCACCATGGTATCACTATAGCGACCGAAAAAAAAAATGTTGTGTTTTGTTACAAAATAAAATTTTATTGTAAAACTCGAATATAATTTGGGTTATATTATTACATCGGTACGACCCTTCCTTAAGTGTTCAAATTAAAGCTTTGTAAAGTTTCGCATACTTTTTCTTTTTAAAAATAAATAAATAAATAATTTGTAAGGCATCGAAATCTCTTTTAGACGACAAATTTTTATTTTGTTACTTTATTTTTTTAACAGCATATTTTATATTAATTGCTACTTTAAATTTTATGTCACTCTTGGCGAGGATATATCGGTCCATATCTTCCAAACTTCATTTCGATCCAGGGCTTCGAGTGGGGATGATATTTTTTAGGTATGGTACTACGTGAATCCATGGGGCTTGTATTTTCCTTTCATATGGGGGCTTCATCTTCCATTAAGGAGTGAAAGTCAACCTAGTTCTAGGCTAAGGGAGATGGCAAATGGTAGAGGACGATGCAATCCTAAAGATAACTATGCTTCCAAACTTCATTTAGATCCACGAATATAGTAAGTTCTACTCTGATGTACCCAAATTCAATATTGTACCTAGTATTCTTTTCTGATTTGTTCTTTTTGCAGCTACAATAAATTGACTCAAGTTAGAACTGTTCAAATGGCCACCTTTCGAGCTATAAATGAGCTTTGATAGTAAAGTGACTTTTAAACAATTAGCTTCGAAGCTTACACCATTTGTTAAGAGCAGACTAATGGCTTTCGAAGGTAATGATTCTTTAACTAACCTTATTGGAAATGTTTTGAATGTTAAGTACTAATGTCTCTTCTTTTGTAGTACAACATGATACAATGAAGTATTCTAAGTCGAACATTTTATTATGAGGAAGGTTTGCCAGAAAGGCTATGTCCATAATACCTCCATCTCCCGACATTGGAGAAGAAAACTCTCCATGTCAAGTAAATAAGCTTTGATTGACCGCATCAGAGAAAGGTAAGGAAAAGGTGGAGCCTCATCAAGATAGACAAAGAAAAGAAAGTTGAAAATTATTAAGTCATCCAATCCTCCGTTGCTTCCAACTTGTTGACTATCCCGCTGGAGAAAGAAAAAACCAATAGTCCCAACAACTATTACCTCCTTCTGCATAGAGGAAAACAAAGCGAAAATACTGGAAAAGTCCATTTGTAAACCGCCTTAGAAAGACCTCTAATGACGAGGCCTAAAATTTTCTAAGGACCATAAGGAAGAGGTCAATCTGACTATCATCAACATGCTCCGACTAAGTTACAGATAGCTACAATTATTTACTACAAATATTAGATTAAAAACATGACCTAAATTCGAGTTATGTTAAAAGATCAAACTGATGGAGGTTGGGGGCCTTCTAGGCTTAAGAGAGGGACGCTATAGCACCTTAAATGGCAATGGAATGATTATAAAAGAAGATCAGGGAAATGGTCTGAAAAGCTAATGAGATTCAAGCAGTGCTCATAAGGCTTCAATCTGAGACCAATAAATAAGAGAATGAGATTAAGGCCGTCAAAACAAAATAAGTTGAAGTAGAATCATGCTCGAGTTCGTTATGGTAAAAATGACTGTTTGTAGGAAAAAGTTCATCTCTCTAGGTCTAAGGTAAATACCTTAACAAATTGAGTGGAAACTTCTAGTGATCTCCA